>NC_046626.1:565000-742500 GCF_900324465.2 Anabas testudineus
TCATATTAGTTGACACAGATAAACAGCTGAGGGTTGCTAGAAATTATTAGGGGATTAAATACACGCAAACACAAATACACAAACAGCAAACTGAATAGCTGAAAATTAAACATCAACATTCAGCAAAGGTGTGATCATTTTGTGCATTCAAAACAAATGAAAACCAACCTTTCCATCATGCAGCCAAACAGTGTATTAGTGGTCATCTATTCAGTGCAGAAAAGAAAATAATCATGTATCTGACAGGTAAGTAGCTTTACATGCAGGTAAAGCTTTTAGTAATGTGCATTTTCAGCGCCATAATCAGGCGATGATAACATAACTTTTGACTGTACCAAAAAGAGGCAGTGTTCACAGCGATGGGTTAACTAACTCAAGCAAGTTTCAAGTCTCCGCATGTTAATTTTCAAAACAAATGGGCTAAAACCAGGGATTGTCTGAAAGGTAGAGAAATATGTTCAGAAATGTCTGCAGGAATGCAAACTATGTATCATGACAGCTCCATAGTGTAGTGGTAAGATCACCATCCTCCATGCGGTAGACAGGGGTTTGAATCCCAGCTGTGGTCTACCTCCAGTAGAGGAGGCAAGACCTCCTTATGTTGACCCTTGAACTTTGTATTTCACTTGCAAGTTGCTTTGGATAAAAGCGTCTACTAAATGTAAATGTACCATTTATAGTAAACGGACAACATTTGAAACACTCACTTTTACTTCCTGGGTCCTGGTCAGATTGTCATGATAAGCAAATTGCTGTCTGTATCAGGGCCAGCTGAATTACTGCCAGGTATTCCTACAATATTGATCACCAGGTTATAATTCTAAAACGTCTATAAAAATCCACTTCCGTTCAATTCAAACAGGGCTGTGTTGTGCACATAATTGTAACGTTGTTTGATTCATATAACGGAATTTATCATTTGTGATTTTCGCCAGGATTCCCAAACTAATTAAAACCTAAAAATTTCATAGCAAAAAGACATCTCATCTGCATGGTAAATACTTACCTAAAAACATGTTTTAATACCTTATTGCTAGAGTGGTTGATTTGTATAACTTGGATTCCACACATTCCTCGTGAAAGCCTGGTGCCTGCGTTACCCACAATGCACCTCGTGACGATAGAGATCTGAGCAGTACCAGCTCATGCAGCCTCAGGCCTCTAGCCTCAAGGTCTGGTAAACTCACCTGTTTCTCCACACCCCTAACATCTATTCTTTAGAGCCAACTGATTCAGGTCATTTAGGGGCTTTTGCTCAGTTCTCCCTGGAGACACAGATGTCTTTATACAACTTTTGTCACATGTGCAGCGGGAGCATTACTACCCACATCTTAGAAACACACTTTGACATGTAAAATCAGTGTATGTGTCTTTTTATCTCTGCAAAAACTTTGGTTTATCACATGCACAAAAATGCAGACAATCCCTTAATTGGTGCAAAAAAATGTCACGTCTATTCATTTAATTCAGTTTCACTAACAGACACATTTCTACATACAGCACATCTACATAGATATTGATTTACTATATTCACTATATTCCTGAGGATGTTCACATAAAAAAATACCAAAAAAACTAAGCCTTTGTATGTTCCACCACAGACACACAGTAATCGTGTCAGTCGTAATCAGTACAGAAACATTCAAATGAAGTTTCCTGTTCCTGTTGGCTGCACACTTTTTTTGTGCGCACAATCATGGCAGGCAGAGGATGCTTGTTGACCCAGTGTTTGCAGGGTTAAAAAAATGCTTCTGGATGCTCCTCTTTAAAATATGATAAAATGTCATTATTACTGATGCCTTGTCAAGGAATTTGATCTCTCTACACTTTTAAGACCAGAAAACACTTCAAACACACATTATTGGATTATGGTCCATGAGGTGGAAAAGAATGGGAACCCTAAGCTCTACTTTAAAACACCAGCTATTTAAATACATAGAAGTACGATCATTTAGATGTAAAGTCATTTCCCAGGAGAAGAGCTGTGCTCCCCTGACATGGGCTGCTGGCTTTTATTGTATTATTCTAGCTTTCAATAGGAGAAATGAAATAACCTGTCGTTTTTAAACGTTGATCACCGTCTGATTGTGGCAGATTTCTCTATTCTTGAGGACCGCGTCTCTCTCACACACACACACACACACACACACACACACACAGCGGGGTCAGTGACCGCGCACGCCGGCTGTTTATCTGAATGAGGTCCTCGGGAGCGCGCCCCCCCTGGCCAAGGAAGGTGAACGAGTGTCTGGAGGGGAGGACTCGGGAGCGCGACCAGCCGAGGGATCGATCGGATTAAACTCGATTTGAGTGAAATTAACACAAAGGAGAGAAGAGCAACGCACACAAGTCGGTGAGGTCGCGGATGCGATACGCGCCGGACAAACATTTCATGAAAAGAACAACAGAAAACTTGAACTTTTTCCTCTGTTTATTTATATTTCAAACGAACAAGGACCACGGTGGGGTTTTTTTTTCAAGCAAGCGGAGATACTAACAAGGAGTTGATTTGATAAAGAGCCCGAAGTCACCGAGCGTGTGGGGTAAGCTAACAAATGCTCCTCTTCAAGGAGTGCATTTGACATTTTGTCGAGCCGAATTCAGCGGCGGTTCCGTCGGTTCGGGATTAAAACCTTTTCTATTCTGTCTGGATAGTTAAGTTTTCCATACTTTCTCAGCGCTATCGTAGTCACCGCGGTGCGAGTTGGGTTTTCAGCCGGATGGACGTCTCATTCGGGGCTAACTCTCTGGGAAGAATATCTCTAGGGCTGCTCTTTTATTTGCATTTTGTTTTATTATCTCATTTCAAGAGAAAGTCATTGAAGGTCCATGTAGCTGCCATGCCGACATGCTAACAATAGCAAGTTTAGCTTTGCCACCCGCTGCATCGCTCACACACTCACAACAGTCCCATTAGCTAGTTGAAAAGTGCAAATCTATTTTTCCACAACACGGAGAGCGTCTCTGTGTCCGAGTCCGATCGACTGGCAACTTGTTGAATTTTATAATGTGAAATGCTGACTTAATTCAGTTTTAAAGTATGAGTGTTAGCCCTGTTAGCTAATTGTGTTGAAGCTTGTAGCAGACACGAGGTGGCTCGAGCGTAGAGGTGAGTCACTGGCCGACTGAATGAGCGGAGCTCTGAGGGAGATTCCCAGCGGAGAGCACTTGGCACAAACGGCCACAGCCACGGTGCTGGGGTTCAATCAGAGTGTTTCTGTGGAGAAGTGGGGATGATAGTTGTATTTTCCCTGAATTCTTGTATTTTTGCAGGAAGGGCACAGTGTGAAGTGTCCGTAGTAATCGCTGGTCTTGTTGGAGGAAGGGACAGAGCAGTGGAGGCGAGGAGGGGGGGATGTGAGGCCAGGCGGTCATTTCCATACAGCCGTGTCTTTTACCTTCTTTCTTTACTTTATCAGACCCAGGGAAAGTCAACGACATTGACTCTAGTGTTTGTGTACAGCTCTGGGGTAGAGAGGAAAGTGTTTTACTTGATGAAAAACCTAGACGAACACATCTTTCCCTGGAACAGACCGACGTGCGAAATATCGCTGATAGGCTAATTAGCCGTGCTAGCCGCTGGAGGTTAGCCCAGTGCTAGGACACAGAAGTTCAGCTAGGCTAGTAGCGAGGTCTCATCCTCATTGTGTACGGGTAAAGACCACTTATTAGCCCCCCCGAACTAGCTGCTAAGCTGCTCGGGGCGGTTATCAGTCGGTGCATGGCTCTCGGGCAAGGAAATAAACTTCAAGCATATTACCCTTCACTTTTTGTCGAGCTTTAATAAAAACAAAGTAATGTTGTCTATTCTTCACGGTCTTTTCGTGTGTAATGTCGTGTATCAGGCGAACTTTGATAATCACTACACTTGTTACCGGTGTGGAGGAAAAAACGCAGCACAAAAATCTGTACCGGTGTAGTAACATAACCACTGTGATTCAGTCTTTGTAAGCTGGCTTTATTGCGTGTGCCTTTGCGCTTTCCTGTCCTCTTTCTCCATTATGTGTTCTGTAATCGGTCAACTTGCATAATGGTCACCCGGTCGCTCTCACGCAACTTTGGCTGCGCAAAAAAATCACTGAAAAACTCAGCGTTGTATTTCTAGCATACACACTTTTCGTTGTCGTTTATTCTCACACGGCCGATTTTTATTCATTGCCATTGGGTGGACATGAGCTGGTTAGTTCTTTTTCCTCATCCTGCCTTAGAGCCAGGAGCTGCTACCCCCACCACCTTGTGTCGGTGAGCCAAGATGGCAGCTAGTCACAGGGCCACAGAGGGAGAGACAAGAGGCCCCGACCACACACACACACACACACACACACACACAAACAACAGATGTTCAGTACTACGAAGTCTCGTTCACGTTTGTCTCTTGTGCTTTTTCTTGTGGTTAAAGTTGAGGAACTCTTTCTCCCTTTCCGTTACAGTGATGCCTTGGTTTGTTGAAGTTTAACTGAGCTGTGTCTTGGACATAAGTCGGGTTCCACTCATGTAATTAGCATGTGGTGAGAACTGTTTTTTTTTTTTTTTTTTTTTTCCAAATTTATTTTAAACATCTTCTAAGTTACTTCATCTATGCAAATTACTAAAAGTAGTATTGATGTGTCTGTTTGAGCTCGGACTCCTCCAGTGGGCTTTTCTGCAAGTTGTGTTGTGTATTTGGCTCATAGCCTTTCAGGATGAAAGCCCTCACACATAGAAAATATGTCCTCTTATCCACCATCAGAGGGCAAAACAATTTATCTACAATGTGTTTTAAACTCGAAATGTATTACCATTTGAGTTACTGGAACTATAAATTATTGTTTGGGTGTCATTTGTAGGTCAGTCTAAAGCAAAAATCCTTCCTGGCTGCTTTGTCTTTTTTAAATAATAAAGAAGCATTTGCTCCATGCCATATGTTCTAAAATATTTTTCGTCCTTGTCATGCTCAGATGTTTCTAATTTTAAGTTTGCCCAACGAGTTATCAGTGTAACTGATGGTGACAAATAGGAAAATCCCTCCTGCACCTGTACACAGGTGGTCAGATATGGGGGATACACTACCAGCAGGTGACTCATACCCCACAAAGCACTGATGGTTGTTGTCCACATGTATAGCTGCCCACGTTAACTCATTGGGAACAGACATTTTAATTCCCATAAATATTAAACAATTCCCCAGCATCCTATGATCACGTTTTATTCAGTCCGTTGTAGAGTGTCTGTCGGTGTGTTGCATCTTTGAATTACTTCTCCGGTGTTGTTTTTACTCAATGTTGGCTATCTGGACACTTTATCTATGGTGCACCTTCTTCTGTTGACCTTAACAACTATTATGCTTTCATGCTACTTCAGAATAGTTCAAAACAAGAGAGCTTGGCTGTCTGAAGTGGAGAAAAGAGGGCCAGATGACAAAAGGCAAAATAGGTGTGTGTGTGTGTGTGTGTGTGTGTGTGTGTGTGTGTGTGTGTGTATGATAAGTCAGTAGCACACAGAGTACTACAACTAAACCAGACAGTACTGGTGTTGTTGATGCCATTGTCCATTTCATCTCCATTCCCCTTTTCTCTTCTTGCATGTTATTCATCAATGTCCTTCACTGGTTGTCATTTGTAATTTGACACACACACAATAGTTTTGGTGCTGGTATTTTACATATCTCCAACTATGTATTATTTCTCTCTCTACAGCTTCTGAATGAAACTCCCATTGTAATTGAATTGTCAGCTTGTATTTACAAAAACCAAGTCACCTTCAAAACAACCACCCGTTCTCATGTTACTGTCAGTTGATCAGAAGGAGGGCAGAAAAGCTTTGAGTCTGATGGGTGTCAGTTTTTTTTCTTCTCTATCTGAGAGGAAGTTTATATCAAAAGCTCTTCTTCACTTTCAACACGATGCCTTTTAAAAAGTGATTTTCATGTTTAAGAATTAGCACCCGCAGGCACATTTGGTTCATGCAGTTGACCTTGACCTAAAACTTTACGTGTATTTGTAATGTTAAGCAGGACTAAAGCAGTTGTGTTGTCTGGACCTTGTAAGCTAATGTTTTTTCCCATTCTCTTAGTGTGAAGTACAGTGCCCTAAATTTATCTGTTAAATTGGGAATTGGAGGCAACAATGCTTCACTGTAGTATATGATAAGGTGGTACCCTCATCGCTTTCAAATTTCAAAATGAACAGTAGTAAGAAAAAGGCAATTCAACACTTCAAAACAACAGTTGTAACACCACTACAATCGCGGATGTAATTTCCACTGTGCATGTGGGAAAATGTCTGAAAACAGAAATTTCAGTTTTCTTCTTGGGTTCTGTAAATTACTTTTACCCCTCTAAAGTGTCCTCGGGATTAACATTAACCTGTGCTGAATGCAAAAGCTCCCTGAGCAGCAGCACCAGCTAGACTTTCAGCCCACTGAACCACGGTTTAGTAGAAACTGGTCTGCTGGTGATAGCTTGCATAGTTGTTGGATTGTATTTTTGTCACAGCAGATCTTTCGTTAACGTTTTTTTCAAAGCCTTTCCATGGTTACTACACTATTTCTCTGGACAGAGATCAGAATTGAAGGTATTGACAAAAGCATTCCCTCACTATGGTGAAGTAGAAACTTGAATGTTGAAAGTGGATGACTCTGACTGCAAAGCTTGGGGCAATATTGAGCTGACATATTGTTCTCTCAGTAGGGTAGAGAGCACCAGGTGCCTGCAGTGCTCCTGTTGGACAGTTTAGTGTTTGGTATCTGAGCCCGAGTGCTGGTGTTTGTTCGGGTGGCCATTTTGTCTCCTATCATTGTGTGTCGTAGATGACAGTGCTGTTAGAAGAGACAAGAAGCGGGTCTGTTGTTTATCTCCTCTCTTTCATCTTGCCATCCACCATTCCACCTCCGCCCCCTCGCCCACCCACTCCCTCTCTGCCCTCACATTAGCTCCCTCCTCTTTCTACTCTTCATTCTCATTTTTCATTTTTCTCGCTCTCTCTCTCTGCCTGCTTCGTTTCTTCCACTCCTTCCTCCACTCCTCATTTCCAGCCAAAAGGTTAGCGGGGGTCTTTAGCACTGTGGTGACATTCAAAACCAAGTGTCATCACTGTCTGTCTCTCTCTCTGTCTCATCTCTCCCTCTCACCTGTCTCTCTCTTTGCCACCCCTCCCACCTCCGCACTTGCCTCCCCCATCCTGCTCCTGCAGTGAGGGCCTTCTGGACCAAGTGCTTTCCTATAGGAGAGGCTGGCATTAATACAAGTCTCGAGGGTGTGTGTGTGTGTGTGTGTGTGTGTGAGATGACCTGTCAAGTACTCTGACCCATGTGTATGTGCCTTATAATCTATCCTGGACATCTACTGATATTGATGTGTGGCACATCCTGTTTTTCCTCTTTGTACTTTAGCTCTTGTATACCATCTAACCTCACTGCTGCTGGGAAACGAATAAGCAAAGCTAAAACCCGGGACTCTCCACTGGAAGTATGTGGGAGTTTTGTGTCATCTGCTGCTGATGAATGCTTCCACTGAACAAAAACCTTTAGCACGTCCCAGTGCACACTGTGGTTTAATGGCACAGTTGTGGCACCCGAGCATCCCTTCCACCTCTCCGCATTTACTGTCACCATCGTTCTCAGTAGATTCACTGCTTGCTTGTATAATCAACGTTGCCTTACAGAGATGGAAGTGAATGGAAGATAGGAGATATGAAAGATGACCCAAAGTGCCAGCTGGCTTTTTGTCTTCATGAAAAATTTTACTTGGCTGTAAAAACCCAACTTAAGAGGTCTTGTGCTGAATTCAAACCCCCACCCCAACAGAGGAGCTTTTGATGCCATAGAGCACATTAATGCTAAAAAAAAGGCATGTGTCTGTGCGTCCCAGGAGAGAAGTTTATAGGATGGACTCTGGAAGTCAGTTGGTTGTTAGTAAGCAGGAAAGTGGAGCAGTAAAGGGAACTGGCCAATGCCTGGGGAAAACTGTTCAGACCTGTGTCCCATTGGTCTAAAGGCCAAATCAATATCAGTGATTGATTGGGGAGCTGTGGGGATAGAATTTTAAAGAGTCTGCTCTATACCCAGTTCATGTGTGTGTTTGTGACTTCCTGTTTGCCCTTGCATATTCATAGTAAAAAGCTTTTCTTTGGAAGCTGATATCATATTCATTTTTTTTTTGTTTTTTACCAAAAAGAAAATCTAGACCGAGAATCAAGAAAGTACAGCCTGTAATGGTTTGGTTGTACAGAAAGGTTTCCAAAGCTTCATTTACTTTCTCTACACATGAATGACAAATCTCACAAGCCCAAAACCACCAGTGGTTTTGAATAAATGAAAGAGACTCCCAGTTAGTGACAAATCCTGTACTTTATAACAAGCGAACCTCTTGACAAGAATTGCAGGGTTTTTCCCAGAGCCTGTAACAGTGGCGGTGTGCCACTCTAACAACTCATCTGCATCACTGAGCAACAATTTCCCCCTCACCTGCCGTTTGATTTCAGATTTTCCACTTTGACTTTCTTACACTAGTATAATTCAGAGACACTTCAGGGTTAGGGTTTAAATCTTTATGCCTGTCATCCTGAAGGGTTCAGTATGACCTGCTGTCACAACCCGCTTCCAAACCTGCGCTGACTGTCAGTTAGATTTTTACAGCAATCTCATCAATGAGTCAAATGGAGGTTGAACGTGTACTTAGTGGAACCATGGTGTTTATTTGAATTCAGATCAGATTGTCCCTATAGGTATCTAGGTTTCCATCCAAGGCTAATGCAAATGTTAACAGCAAATCTGTAGGAAGGAATGACCATACATGTATGTTTCCATCCACCATTATGCTGTGAATATTAGTTTATTATTAAGGATAAAGAACTGGTAAATCTCAATTTCCATTAGATGTATAGTCCATGATTCTGGCAAAAGACTGACACATGTTGACATCAGCACCTGAACAAATTCACAATTCCCTTTAGTTAGGGTTGTATAACCATGCCCCTTAATTCATAGATGTGCACTTCCACAGCAACTAGTAATAGTGACTAAGGTAAGAGTCGATCCACCTACATAACTCCTAGTTATTAGTTGAGTTAATAAGCGCCACAGTAGCTCCAGTTTCCACTGTCTGAATCTGTTAAAGATGTGTGATGTGACTGCTGCATAACAAACCTGCAAACTAGAGGTTTGTTGAATGTCCACTACAAAGTACTGAAGGTTAAAACCATCTGGTTGTTAATTTGGCTTGTCATGTTCCCTATGCACACAGTTAAATATGAATGATAAAGTACTTAAGAGAGTCTCTCCTCACATGATACCTGGGAAACTTCAGGTTAGTTCGTGATGTTGTGAACTCCCATGTGCAGTGACTCGGTCGGCTTTGTGGGTCGTGTCTGTAGAGATCACATTCATGTCAGTTATGTCTATTTCCTCTGGCTGTAGTATAAGCTTCTTAAGACCTACAGCTGTGTTACTCTTTGAGACTATCAGTTGGGATACTTAAAATCATTCCTGAGAGCAATTTCACTTACAACAAGTAGATGTATATGTCTTCTATAGCATAGACTGTAGTGTTTTATTTAAACTTTAAAAAGATTTAGGACTGACAAATTAAGTCAGACTGGGAATTTCAGTAAATAAGAAATACAGAGAATTTACCCTGTGTAATATGATACGTGTAGTATGATATCTATGTTGTACTTCCCCACATTTCTCCCCGCCTTTCTGTCCTTTCCCCTCAGTGTCATCTCCACATACAAACGTGTATCTCCCACCTATTAAGATATGTGAGTGATTTCCAGTGACTAGACTTCAGAAACAGGTTCCTTAGCTCGGTGAGCACATGCATACACACTTCCCACTTACAGGTTCATTGGCCACCCCCTGTGGGCCTACTTCTCTCTGTGTCTCTTCCCCACATCAACCACCCCACTCCCCTTTCCCTCCTTTCCTCCCTCCCCTGTCCTCTCCTATCCTGCGTCTGTCTCTCTGCCTCTGTGTCCTGTGGGATCAGGCTGAGAGCTGGCCAGTGGTTTTTCCTAGCACATGGTAAAGGCAGGGAACAGATTGGATAAACACAGCCCTTTCCTGCTGACCTACCCCCACTGCCCACCATTCTCCCCCCAACACACACGCACTTGCCACGACATGCACACTGCCAACACATACACTGTCCATTAACGAAGCAGCCGTGTGTAAAATGGACCAGATTTTCCTAGCTTCACGGCCTCTCTCTTTCTTCTCTCTAGATCCACTGCCCCCAACCCCTAATACTCTTCTTCTTCCTTCCTTCCGGGCCTCAAATCCCAGCCCCAAACACACGGCCCCTCATCCTCTCACTTGAGCGTAATTACACACACAGCTAGCCAGCTCCAGCGTGCTGTCCTCCATTTGGGAACAAAGGTATAAATTAAAGTGCCTTAGATCCTAGTGGTAATGGATGGTGGACGGGTGCACACGTGTTCTCGGAGAGGAAGAGGGAGATCACTCACTCCTTCAGGTGTCTAGTTAAGTTGTGTCTTTTGAACTTTTTGGTGTAGTTTAATTTTTTTTTCTTGTTGGCTTTGTTTTGTTTGTCTGTGCCTGCCTGGCTGCCTGTCTCAGAGGAAACATGGTGTTGACATGGCAGAGATTTCCTGTAGTAAAGCCTGGAGGCTACAGACGGTTTAGCTGCCAAACTGTCAACAGCACAGACAGAACTGCATTGAGCTGCTGTTGGCTAATCTCTGTTTCTTCGTCACCACAGACTTAACCCTGTGCATACGGAGTGTTCTGGAGTTGTGTGGCCAATTACCACATTTCAGATTAGTTAGGAAAAACAGAATCAGCTTCACTTTTCATTCACATTCAAATTTTGTTAAAATAAACTGAAACAAGGTGATCATTGCCAACTCTCAAATCTGACTCGGTGCATGTAGGCACTATGTCCACCATATAATCCTGAGACTAAAAAAAAAGATATTTGACACAGGCTTTTAAAAGGGAAGAGGTCCATGGCAGGCATATATGTTGGTAGGAGTTTGATGTTTGACACTTGTCTGTGTTCACATACACTTTTCACAATGTTAAATAGTCATATTATTGGCAAATACAGAGGATGTGTTGAAGCTGCAAAAGACTGTGATGAGCTCGAGTATTTGAAAAATGTCTAAATGTAAGCAAAATATTGACTATAAATGTTTCAAAGTTGAGAGGAGATTTGTGCTGGGGCTGAAGACAGTGGTGACAGTGTTTTCATTAGAGTTATGTTTGGGTTTGTGATAAATAAAGGCTCATCTTCAGTACATTACAGTGAATGACTGTAACACCCCAGAGAGGCCATTCAGTTGCACTGCCTTGGCAGTGATATTCTGTGGTTTCAGTTTGACAGAGCCGCACAGTCAATGTGAATTCCTGTGGCTAGCTCATTTATCAAGTCGGCCAAAACTATACACTCTGTGATTACTTATGGTTTCAGGTGAGGAGGAACTTGGGGAGCTGTTAATTATGTTGTTGGAGTCACTGGCTCATGGGCCTGCCTCCAGCAGTGATGGAACCAAACCCTTTTTTATATTTAGTCTTGATTTATTTAAATTAGATTATGAAGTCACTTTAAGGTCAAGGTCTGATGCACTGTCTAATAATAATAATAACAAGTTTTATTTTGGGACATAGTTTGCTTGAGATTACAACACATAAGAGAAGCTAAAGAAAGACCCTTTTTCACTTCCATACAGAAACTAGCTCATACTTTTACAAGATAATTAAGTAGGGGATTAAATACAGCAACACAATACACAACAGCAACTGAAAGTAGCTGAAAATAAACATTCAACATTCAGCAAAGGTGGCGATTCATTTTGTGCTTCAAAACAAATGAAAACCAACCTTGTCCATCAGGCAGCCAAACAGTGTATTAGTGGTCATCTTTCCAGTGCAGAAACAGAAAATAATCATGTATCTGACAGGTAGTAGCTACATGCAGGTAAAGCTTTTAGTAATGTGCATTTCAGCGCCATAATCAGGGCGATGATACATAACTTTTGACTGTACCAAAAAGAGCAGTGTTCACAGCGATGGGTTAACTACGCAGCAAGTTTCAAGTCTCCCAATGTTAATTTTCAAAACCAATGGGCTAAAACAAGGGATTGGCGCGAAAGGTAGAGAAATATGTTCAGAATGTCTGCAGGAATGCAAACTAGGTATCATGCCAGCTCCATAGTGTAGTGGTAAGATCACCATCCTCCATGCGGTAGACAGGGTTGAATCCCAGCTGGTGGTCTACCCTCCAGTAGAGGAGGCAAGACCTTCCTTATGTTGAACCTTGGAACTTTGTATTTCACTGCAAGTTGCTTTTGGATAAAAGCGTCTAACTAATGTAAATGTACCATTTATAGTAAACGGACCAATTTGAAACACTCATTTTACTTCCTGGTCCTGGTCAGATTGTCATGATAACGCAAATTGCTGTCTGTATCAGGGCCAGCTGAATTAACTGCCAGGTATCCTACAATATTGATCACCAGGTTATAATTCTAAAAAATCCACTCCGTTCAATTCAAACAGGGCTGTGTTGTCACATAATTGTAACGTTGTTTTGATTATAAACGGAAATTTACATTTGTGATTTTCGCCAGGATTCCCAAACTAATTAAAACCTAAAAATTTCATAGCAAAAAGACATCTCATCTGCATGTAAATACTTACCTAAAAACATGTTTTAATACCTTATTGCTAGAGTGGTTGATTTGTATAACTGGGATTCACACATTCCTCGGTGAAAGCCTGGTGCCTGCGTTTCCCACAAGCACCTCATGACAATAGAGATCGGAGCAGTACACAGCTCATGCGGCCTCCAGGCTCTAGCCTCAAGGTCTTGTAAACTCACCTGTTTCTCCCACACTCCTAACATCTATTCTTTAGAGCCAACTGATTCAGGTCATTTATGGGGCTTTTTGCTCAGTTTCTCCCTGAGAACACAGATTGTCTTTATACAACTATTGTCAACATGTGCAGCGGAGCATTACTACACATGTAGAAGAACACACTTTGACATGTAAAATCAGGTGTATGTGTCTTTTTATCTCTGCAAAAACTTGGTTTATCACATGCCAAAAATGGCAGACAAGCCCTTAATTGGTGCAAAAAAAGTCACGCTATCATTTAATTACAGTTTCACTAACAGACACATTTCTACATACAGCACATCTACATAGATATTGATTACTATATTCACTATATTCCGAGGATGTTCACATAAAAAAATACAAAAAAACTAGCCTTTTGTATGTCCAACCACACAACCACAGTAATCGTGGTCAGCGTAATCAGTACAGAAACATTCAATGAAGTTTCCTGTTCTGTTGGCTGCACACTTTTTTTGTGCGCACATCATGGCAGGCAGAGGATGCTTGTTGACCAGTGTTTGCAGGTTTAAAAAATGCTTCTGGATGCCCTCTTATAAAATATGATAAAGTCATTATTATGATGCCTTGTCAAGGGATTTGATCTCTCTACACTTTTAAGACCAAAAACACTTCAACACACATTATTGGATTAGGTCCATGAGGTGGAAAAAATGGGAACCCTAAGCTCTACTGTAAAACACCAGCTATTTAAATACATAAAAGTACGACATTTAGATGTAAAGAAAGTCATTTTCCCAGGAGAAGAGCTGTGCTCCCCTGACATGGTGCTGCTGGCTTTTATTGTATTATTCTAGCTTTCAATGGAAAAATGAAATAGTCACCTGTCGTTTTTAAACGTGGATCACCGTCTGATTGTGGCAGATTTCTCTTTCTTGAGGACGCGTCCTCTCCCACACACACACACACCACACACCACACACACAGCGGGGTCAGTGACCGCGCACGCCGGCTGTTTATCTGAATGAGGTCCTCGGGAGCGCGCCCCCCCTGGCCAAGGAAGGTGAACGAGTGTCGTGGAGGGGAGGACTCGGGAGCGCGACCACCGAGGATCGATCGGATTAAACTCGATTTGAGTGAAATTACACAAAGGAGAGAAGAGCAACGCAACACAAGTCGGTGAGGTCGCGGATGCGATACGCCCGGACAAACATTTCATGAAAAAACAACAGAAAACTTGAACTTTTTCCTCCTCGTTTATTATATTTTCAAACGAACAAGGACCACGGTGGGGTTTTTTTTTTCAAGCAAGGCGGAGATACAAACAAGGAGTTGATTTGATAAAGAGCCCGAAGTCACCGAGCGTGTGGGGTAAGCTAACAAATGCTCCTCTCAAGAGTGGCATGTTGACATTTTGTCGAGCCGAATTCAGCGGCGGTTCCGTCGGTGTCGGGATTAAACCTTTTCTATTCTGTCTGGATAGTTTAAGTTTTCCATACTGCTCAGCGCTATCGTAGTCACCGCGGTGCGAGTTGGGTTTTCACAGCCGGATGGACTCTCATTCGGGGCTAACTCTCTGGGAAGAATATCTCTAGGCTGCTCTTTTTTTGCATCGTTTTATTATCTCATTTCAAGAGAAAGTCATTGAAGGTCCATTAGCTGCATGCCGACATGGCTAACAAAGCAAGTTTAGCTTTGCCACCCGCGGCATCGCTCACACACTCACAACAGTCCCATTAGGCTAGTTGAAAAGTGCAAATCTATTTTTCCACAACACGGAGAGCGTCTCTGGTCCCGAGTCCGATCGACTGGCAACTTGTTGAATTTATAATGTGAAATGCTTACTAATTAGTTTTAAAAGTAGAGTGTTAGACTGTTAGCTAATTGTGTTGAAGCTTGTAGCAGACACGAGGTGGCTCGAGCGTAGAGGTGAGTCACTGCCGACGGAATGAGCGGAGCCTGAGGGAGATTCCCAGCGGAGAGCACTTGGCACAAACGGCCACAGCCACGTGTGCTGGGGTTCAATACAGAGTGTTTCTGTGGAGAAGTGGATGATAGTTGAATTTTTCCCTGAATTCTTGTATTTTTGCAGGAAGGGCAACAGTGTGAAGTGTCCGTAGTGATCGCTGGTCTTGTTGGAGGAAGGGACAGAGCAGTGGAGGCGAGTAGGGGGGGATGTGAGGCCAGGCGGTTCATTTCCATACAGCCGTGTCTTTTACCTTCTTTCTTTACTTTATCAGACCCAGGGAAAAGTCAACGACATTGACTCTAGTGTTGTGTACAGCTCTGGGGTAGAGAGGAAAGTGTTTACTGGATGAAAAACCTAGACGAACACATCTTTCCCTGGAACAGACCGACGTGCGAAATATCGCTGATAGGCTAATTAGCCCGTGCTAGCCGCTGGAGGTTAGCCCAGTGCTAGGGACACAGAGTTCAGCTAGGCGAGTAGCGAGTTCTCATCCTCATTGTGTAGGGTAAAGACCACTTATTAGCCCCCGAACTAGCTGCTAAGCGCTCGGGCGGTTATCAGTCGGTGAGGCTCTCGGGCAAGGAAAAACTTCAAGCATAGTACCCTTCACTTTTTGTCGAGCTTAATAAAAAACAAAGTAATGTTGTCTATTCTTCACGGTCTTTTCGTGTGTAATGTCGTGTATCAGGCGAACTTTGATAATCATACACTGTTACGGTGTGGAGGAAAAAACGCAGCACAAAAATCTGTACCGGTGTAGTAAAATAACCACTGTATTCAGTCTTTGTAAGCTGGCTTTATTGTCGTGTGCCTTTTGGCGCTTTCCTGTCCTCTTCTCCATTATTGTTGTCTGTAATCGTCAACTTGCTAATGGTCACCCGGTCGCTCTCACGCAACTTTGGCTGCGCAAAAAAATCAACTGAAAAACTCAGCGTTATTTCTAGCATACACACTTTTCGTTGTCGTTTATTCTCACACGGCCGATTTTTATTCAGTGCCATTGGGTGGACATGATCTGGTTAGTTCTTTTTCCCTCATTCCTGCCTTAGAGCCAGGAGCTGCTACCCCACCACCTTGTGTCGTGGGGCCAAGATGGCAGCTAGTCACAGCCCAAGGGAGAGACATAGGGCCCCGACCACACACACACCACACACAAACACACACAACAAACAGATGTTCAGTAACTACGAAGTGTCTCGTTCACGTTTTTGTCTCTGTGCTTTTTTCTTGTGTTAAGATTGAGACTGCTTTCTCCCTTCCGTTACAGTGATGCCTTGGTTTGTTGAAGTTTAACTGAGCTGTCTTGGACATAAGTCGGGTTCACTCATGTAATAGCATGTGGTGAGAACTGTTTTTTTTTTTTTTTTTTTTTTTTTCCAAATTTATTTTAAACATCTTCTAAGTTACTAATCTCTATGCAAATTAGCGAAAAGTAGTATTGATGTGTCTGTTTGAGCTCGGACTCCTCCAGTGGGCTTTTCTGCAAGTTGTGTTGTGTATTTGGCTCAAGCCTTCAGGAGAAGCCCACACAATGAAAAATATGTCCTCTTATCCACCATCAGAGGGCAAAACAATTTTCTACGATGTGTTTAAACCGATGTATTAACATTTGAGTTACTGGAACTATAAATGTAATTGTTTGGGTGTTCATTTGTAGGTCAGTCTAAAAGCAAACCTTCCTGGCTTCGCTGGTCGCTTTTTTAATATAAAGAGCATTTGCTTCAGGCCATATGTTCTAAAATATTTTTCGTCTTTGTCATGCTCAGATGTTTCTCATTTTAAGTTTTGCCCAACGAGTTATCAGTGTAACTGATGGTGACAAATAGGAAAATCCCTCCTGCACCTGTACACAGTGTCAGAAGGGGGGATACACTACCAGCATGCTCAGACCCCACAAAGCACTGATGGTTGTTGTCCACATGTATACTGCCCACGTAACTCATTGGGAACAGACATTTAATTCCCATAAATATTAAACAATTCCCAGCATCCTATGATCACGTTTATTCAGTCCGTTGTAGAGTGTCTGCGTGTGTTGCATCTTTGAATTACTTCTCCGGTGTTGTTTTTAACTCAATGTTGGCTATCTGGACACTTTAATATATGGTGCAGTCCTCTTCTGTTGACCTTAACAACTATATGCTTTCATGCCACTTCAGAATAGTTCAAAACAAGAGAGCTTGGCTGTCTGAAGTGGAGAAAAGAGGGCCAGATGACAAAAGGCAAAATAGTTTGTGTGTGTGTGTGTGTGTGTGGTGGTGTGTGTGTGTGTATATGAAAGTCAGTAGCACACAGAGTACATACAATAAACCAGACAGTGCTGGTGTTTGTGATGCCATTGTCCATTTCATCTCCATTCCCCTTTTCTCTTCTGCATGTTATCATCAGTGTCCTTCACTGGTTGTCTTGTAATTTGACACACACACAATAGTTTTTGGTGCTGGGTATTTACATATCTCCGACTAGGTATATTTTCCTCTCTACAGCTTCGAATGAAACTCCCATTGAATTGAATTGTCAGCTTGTATTTAACAAAACCAAGTCACCTATCAAAACAACCACCCGTTCTCATGTACGGTCCAGTTGATCAGAAAGGAGGCAGAAAAGCTTGAGTCTGATGGGTGTCAGTTTTTTTTTCTTCTCTATCTGAGAGGAAGTTTATATCAAAGCTCTTCTTCACTTTCAACACGATGCCTTTTAAAAAGTGATTTTCATGTTTAAATTAGCACCCGCAGGCACAATTTGGTTCATGCAGTTGACCTTGACCTAAAACTTTACAGTATTTTGTAACGTTAAGCAGGACTAAAGCAGTTGTGTTGTCTGGACCTTGTAGCTA
The DNA here is from genome assembly GCF_900324465.2 of Anabas testudineus. NCBI lineage: Eukaryota > Metazoa > Chordata > Actinopteri > Anabantiformes > Anabantidae > Anabas > Anabas testudineus. Next base: position 582,600 of record NC_046626.1, read on the forward strand.
ATGTTTTTTTCCCATCTCTCTTAGTGTGAAGTACAGTGCCCTAAATTGATCTGTTAATTGGGAATTGAGGCAACAAATGCGTCACTGTAGTATATGAATAGGTGGTACACCATCGCTTTCAAAGTTCAAAATGAACAGTAGTAAGAAAAAGGCAATTCAACATTCACAAACAACAGTTGTAACACCACTACAATCGCGGATGTAATTCTCCACTGTGCATGTGGAGAAAATGTCTGAAAACAGAAATTTCAGTTTTTTCCTTGGTTCTGTAAATTACTTTTACCCAAAGTGTCCTAGGGGATAACATTAACCTGTGCTGAATGCAAAAGCTCCGGAGCAGCAGCACCAGCTAGACTTTCAGCCCACGGAACCACATTTTTAGTAAAAACTGGTCTGTTGGGTTGATAGCTTCATATTGTTTGGATTGTATTTTTGTCACAGCAGATCTTTCGTTAACGTTTTTTTCAAAGCCTTTCCCTTGTTACTACACTATTTCTCTGGACAAGATCAGAATTGAGGTATTGACAAAGCATTCCCTCACTATGGTGAAGTAAAACTTGTGAATGTTGAAAGTGGATGATCGACTGCAAAGCTTGGGGCATATTGAGCTGACATATGTTCTCCGTAGGTAGAGAGCACCAGGTGCCGCAGTGCTCCTGTTGGACAGTTTGAGTTTGGTATCTGAGCCCGAGTGCTGGTGTTTGTCGGGGGGCCATTTTTTTTCTCCTATCATTGGTGTCGTAGATGACAGTGCTGGTTTAAAGAGACAAGAAGCGGGTCTGTTGTTTATCTCCTCTCTTTCACTTGCATTCCACATTCCACCTCGCCCACTCCACTCCCTCTCTGCCCGCACATTAGCTCCCTCCTCTTTCTACTCTTCATCCTCATTTTCATTTTTCTCGCTCCTCCATCTCTCGCTGCTTCGTTTCTTCCACCCTTCCTTCCACTCCTCCTCATTTCCAGCCAAAAGGTTAGCGGGGGTCTTTAGCACTGTGGTGACATTCAAAACAAGTGTCATCACGGTCCTTCTCTCCCTCTGTCTCATCTCTCGCTCACCTGTCTCTCTCTTTGCCACCCCTCCCACCTCGCACTTGCCTCCCCCATCCTGCTCCTGCAGTGAGGGCACTTGACCAAGTGCTTTTCTATAGGAGAGGCTGGCATTAATACAAGGTCTCAAGGTGTGTGTGTGTGTGTGGGTTGTGTGTGTTGTGTGTGGTGTGTGGTGTGTGTGTGGGTGTGTGTTGGATGGCTGTCAAGTACTTCTGACCCACATGTGTAGTGCCTTATAATCTATCCGGGACATCTACTTGATATTGAATGTGGTGGCACATCCTGTTTTTTCCTCTTTGTACTTTAGCTCTTATACCATCTAACCTCACTGCTAGCTGGGAAACGAATAAGCAAAGCTAAAACCGGGACTCTCCACTGGAAAGTTGTGGAGTTTTGTGTCACTGCTGGTGATGAATGCTTCCACGAACAAAAACCTTTAGCAACGTCCCAGTGCAACACTGTGGTTAATGGCACATTGTGGCACCCGAGCATCCCTTCCACCTCTCCGCATTTACTGTCACCATCGTTCTCAGTAGATTCAACTGCTTGCTTGTATAATCAACGTTGCTTAACAGAGAGGAAGTGGAATGGAAGATAGGAAGATATGAAAGATGACCCCAAAGTGCCATTTGGCTGTTTTGTCTTCATGACAATTACTTGGCTGTAAAACCCAACTAAGAGGTCTTATGCGAATTCAAACCCCCACCCAACAGAGGAGCTTTTGATGCCATAAAGCACATTAATGCTAAAAAAAAAGGCATGTGGTCTGTGCGTCCCAGGATAGAAGTTTATAGGATGGACTCTGGAAGTCAGTTGGTTTGTTAGTAAGGCAGTAAAGTGAGCAGAAAGGGGAACGGCCAATGCCTGGGGAAAACTGTTTCGAGACCTGTGTCCCCATTGGTCTAAAAAGGCCAAATCAATATCAGTGATTGGATTGGGGGAGCTGTGGGGATAGAATTTTAAAGAGTCTGCTCTATACCCAGTTCATGTGTGTGTTGTGAACTCCTGTTTTGCCCTTTGCATATTTAGTAAAAAGCTTTTCTTTGAAGCGTGATATCGATATTCATTTTTTTTTTTTGTTTTACCAAAAAGAAATCTAGACCGAGAATCAAGAAAGTACAGCCAGTAATGGTTTTGGTTGTACAGAAAGGTTTCCAAAGCTTCATTTACTTCTCTACACATGAAGACAATCTCAACAAGCCCAAAAACCACTGGTGGTTTTGAATAAATGAAGAGACTCCCAGTTAGTGACAAATCCTGTACTTTATAACAAGCGAACCTCTTGACAAGATTGGCAGGGTTTTTCCCAGAGCCTGTAACAGTGGGCGGTGTGCCACTCTAACAACTCAGTCTGCACACTGAGCAACATTTCCCCCTACCATCCGTTGTGATTTCAGATTTTCCACTTTGACGTTCTTACACTATATAATTTATTGCAAGACACTTAGGGTTGGGTTTAAATCTTTATGGCCTGTCATCCTGAAGGGTTCATATGACCTGCTGTCACAACCCGCTTCCAAACCTGCGCTGACTGTCAGTTAGATTTTTACAGCAATCTAAAATGAGTCAAATGGAGGTTGAACGTTGTACTTAGTGGAACCATGGTGTTGTATTTGAATTCAGATCAGATTGTCCCTATAGGTAATCTAGGTTTCCATCCAAGGCTAAAGCAATGTTAACAGCAAATCTGTAGAAGGAAGGACCATACAGTAATGTTTCCATCCACCATTATGGCTGTGAATATAGTTTATTATAGGATAAAGAACGGGAAATCTCAATGTCCATAGAGGTATAGTCCATGATTCTGGCAAAAGACTGGACACATGGGACATCAGCACCTGAACAAATGTCACAATTCCCTTTAGTTAGGGTTGTATAACATGCCCTTAATTCATAGATGGCGCCTTCCACAGCAACTAGTAATAGTGACTAGGTAAGAGTCGATCCACCTACATAACTCCTAGTTTATAGTTGTGAGTTAATAAGCGCCACAGTAGCTCCAGGTTCCACTGTCTGAATCTGGTTAAAGATGTGTGATGTGACTGGCTGCATAACAAACTGCAAACTAGAGGTTTGTTGAATGTCCATTCAAAGTACTGAGGTTAAACCATCTGGTTTGGTAAATGGTGTTCACATTCGCACCACAAAGTGGACTTTGCATAATGTGAGCACTTTAAATAATTAAAATGACTTGAAAGATGAACTATTAACCTTTTTTTGTGGGAGCAGTACCTTTTGTGGGGAGAGCTCATAGGCTTGTATTTATCCTTTCAGCTTTTATTTCTATAATACCAGTGTTTCTCATGCTGTGTCATGTCCAAATGAATAATACAATGAACAAACACATCTTTAGCACAGTCATCATATGACCTATATGTACAGTAGGTGGTTCTAGTGGAAACTTTTATGATTAGACTGTACTGAGCAACTTGCAATTAAGTTGCAAAGGTCACTGGATGGTTGTATATTTTGCATTTTAGCACAGTTTTTTTATCATTGGACAGTTGGCAGTATGAAGTTCCTCAGCAACTTGAGGATGGCATGTGTAGTGCTTACATCTAAGATGTATCATGTAAAATGCTGCTTTATACATATGCTGATATGATCGGCACTGAAAAGCGTAGTGTAGACAATTACTGTAAGGATGTTGTTGCAACATGTTCTCCAGCGTTTACTACTTATAAACATGCAGTTACATCTGAGTTTGTTATATTGATAGCTAATTGGAGTCAGGTGTTAGCATAAGTTAAGAAGATTATTTTGAGGGTGTAGACTAGAGCTACTTCCACTTACAAACACCACTAACTTTTTGAGTTTGCTCCCCACAGGAAGAATACGCTTATGTGAGCCATGCGTCGCCAAAAGGAGCTTTCAGAGGATCTATGATAAAGACTGCTTCGTTTACATAAAGCTGGAAAGGGTTAGAAAGTGATGTCAAAGACATTCACCGGTCTACAGTTAAAGAATCTACAAATGGAGACACTCTGGGACTGTGGCTACTCTACCAAGAAGTGGGCAACCAGTCAAAATGACTCTAAGAGCACAACAAACCTCAATCAATGAGGTAAAGGAGCAATACAGAGTGACAGACAAAGATTTGAAGGCATCATTGGAACTGGCTAACATCTGTGTTAATGAGTAGTTAAAACATTGAACAAGCACAGCACTACATCTGGCATAAAAAAGGCACTGCATATCATCATGGAAACATCATCTCAACCTTAAAATATGGTGGAGGAAACATCATGATTTGGGCCTGCTTTGCTGTATCAGGGCCTGGTCAGCTTGCAGTAATTGAGAGGAAGATGAATTCCCAAGTGTATCAGTAATTCTTCAGGATATTTGTATAATGTCTGTACGTCAGCTGAAACTCTGTAGTTGACTGATGTAACAGGACAATGACAAAACACACAACAGAATGTCTTCAGAAAAACAAAATCTGCCTTTTGGAGTGACCAAGTCAGAGCCCAGACTCAACCCAACAGAGATGCTATGGAACAACTTTAAGAGAGACAATACTTTTTCCATTCACACTATGAGGTTTTAATTGTTGTTTTCAATAAAGACATGAACAATTTTCTGTGTTTTATTTTAGGCCCATCATATTTGTTAATACTCTTGACTTAGAGGAAGATGACAAATTAGTAGCAGAAAACCACAAAATTCCAAAAGTTTACATTCTTGCCACTGTATGTAGTTCTAGTTTTTTTTATTGAGGTTCCTCCTTCTAACCAATGAGGGATAAGCAGTTATTCAGTTTGACTGAAATGTGCCTCCATCATGTTTGAGTTGGGTGGTTTTTGACTAAAACAACTCACATATCGAACTTTATCTGGCTACTTATAGAATATTATCTGGAGTGAATATAAGAGCAGCTAATGGAGGTTCACTATTTTAGAAAAGGATTTTACCAAGAAAAGAGGAAGTATAAAAGCACTGTTATCTTAATATCTAAATTTTAAAAAATGTTCATTCCTTTGAGCCTTTATTTGTCTCTTCTAAAAACATTGGACTGTGTTAAGTGTATTTTTTCACTCTCTCATCGTGGTAGCATGACTGTTTCTCATGCAATGCTGCTTGAGGGCTTGAGGGTCAAAAACATTAAGCAGTGGATTCCCGCACTTGGCCTTCAAGCACTAAGGTTTCCCCAGTGCGTGGGAGTTGTTTCCTGAATGTTTTTCTTATAATATTATGAACTGTAGATGGTGAACAACCTAACTTTCTGGCAGCCTTACATTGAGAAATATTCTTTTTGAACTCAGTGACAAGTCGCGCACAAAGTGCTGAGTGATGAGTCTTTGCTGGATGCTCTATTTAAACCTGCTAAGTTTGGAGTCATCCAGAACAGTACATCTTTCCATGTACTTTTACCAGATAAATAAAGCAGCAGAAAATAACAATAATCAAGTAAAGTAGGTACCAAAAAGAAAAATGACACAGTACACAACACTGGTCAAATGTTTGATGAGTTGTGAGCGAGAATAATTATTAGCTCATTTACTGCGAGCCACCTTCCTGGAAACAAGCTCTTGGAATGTATTCATTCTGCACAACTCAGAGTTGTGTGAAGTTCATATTAGTTGACACAGATAAACAGCTGAGGGTTGCTAGAAATTATTAGGGGATTAAATACACGCAAACACAAATACACAAACAGCAAACTGAATAGCTGAAAATTAAACATCAACATTCAGCAAAGGTGTGATCATTTTGTGCATTCAAAACAAATGAAAACCAACCTTTCCATCATGCAGCCAAACAGTGTATTAGTGGTCATCTATTCAGTGAAAAGAAAATAATCATGTATCTGCCAGGCAAGTAGCTTTACATGCAGTAAAGCTTTTAGTAATGTGCATTTTCAGCGCCATAATCAGGCGATGATAACATAACTTTTGACTGTACCAAAAAGAGGCAGTGTTCACAGCGATGGGTTAACTAACTCAAGCAAGTTTCAAGTCTCCGCATGTTAATTTCAAAACAAATGGGCTAAAACCAGGGATTGTCTGAAAGGTAGAGAAATATGTTCAGAAATGTCTGCAGGAATGCAAACTATGTATCATGACAGCTCCATAGTGTAGTGGTAAGATCACCATCCTCCATGCGGTAGACAGGGGTTTGAATCCCAGCTGTGGTCTACCTCCAGTAGAGGAGGCAAGACCTCCTTATGTTGACCCTTGAACTTTGTATTTCACTTGCAAGTTGCTTTGGATAAAAGCGTCTACTAAATGTAAATGTACCATTTATAGTAAACGGACAACATTTGAAACACTCACTATTTACTTCCTGGGTCCTGGTCAGATTGTCATGATAAGCAAATTGCTGTCTGTATCAGGGCCAGCTGAATTACTGCCAGGTATTCCTACAATATTGATCACCAGGTTATAATTCTAAAACGTCTATAAAAATCCCCTTCCGTTCAATTCAAACAGGGCTGTGTAGTGCACATAATTGTAACGTTGTTTGATTCATATAACGGAATTTATCATTTGTGATTTTCGCCAGGATTCCCAAACTAATTAAAACCTAAAAATTTCATAGCAAAAAGACATCTCATCTGCATGGTAAATACTTACCTAAAAACATGTTTTAATACCTTATTGCTAGAGTGGTTGATTTGTATAACTTGGATTCCACACATTCCTCGTGAAAGCCTGGTGCCTGCGTTACCCACAATGCACCTCGTGACGATAGAGATCTGAGCAGTACCAGCTCATGCAGCCTCAGGCCTCTAGCCTCAAGGTCTGGTAAACTCACCTGTTTCTCCACACCCCTAACATCTATTCTTTAGAGCCAACTGATTCAGGTCATTTAGGGGCTTTTGCTCAGTTCTCCCTGGAGACACAGATGTCTTTATACAACTTTTGTCACATGTGCAGCGGGAGCATTACTACCCACATCTTAGAAACACACTTTGACATGTAAAATCAGTGTATGTGTCTTTTTATCTCTGCAAAAACTTTGGTTTATCACATGCACAAAAATGCAGACAATCCCTTAATTGGTGCAAAAAAATGTCACGTCTATTCATTTAATTCAGTTTCACTAACAGACACATTTCTACATACAGCACATCTACATAGATATTGATTTACTATATTCACTATATTCCTGAGGATGTTCACATAAAAAAATACCAAAAAAACTAAGCCTTTGTATGTTCCACCACAGACACACAGTAATCGTGTCAGTCGTAATCAGTACAGAAACATTCAAATGAAGTTTCCTGTTCCTGTTGGCTGCACACTTTTTTTGTGCGCACAATCATGGCAGGCAGAGGATGCTTGTTGACCCAGTGTTTGCAGGGTTAAAAAAATGCTTCTGGATGCTCCTCTTTAAAATATGATAAAATGTCATTATTACTGATGCCTTGTCAAGGAATTTGATCTCTCTACACTTTTAAGACCAGAAAACACTTCAAACACACATTATTGGATTATGGTCCATGAGGTGGAAAAGAATGGGAACCCTAAGCTCTACTTTAAAACACCAGCTATTTAAATACATAGAAGTACGATCATTTAGATGTAAAGTCATTTCCCAGGAGAAGAGCTGTGCTCCCCTGACATGGGCTGCTGGCTTTTATTGTATTATTCTAGCTTTCAATAGGAAAATGAAATAACCTGTCGTTTTTAAACGTTGATCACCGTCTGATTGTGGCAGATTTCTCTATTCTTGAGGACCGCGTCTCTCTCACACACTCACACACACACACACACACACACACACAGCGGGGTCAGTGACCGCGCACGCCGCCTGTTTATCTGAATGAGGTCCTCGGGAGCGCGCCCCCCCTGGCCAAGGAAGGTGAACGAGTGTCTGGAGGGGAGGACTCGGGAGCGCGACCAGCCGAGGGATCGATCGGATTAAACTCGATTTGAGTGAAATTAACACAAAGGAGAGAAGAGCAACGCACACAAGTCGGTGAGGTCGCGGATGCGATACGCGCCGGACAAACATTTCATGAAAAGAACAACAGAAAACTTGAACTTTTTCCTCTGTTTATTTATATTTCAAACGAACAAGGACCACGGTGGGTTTTTTTCAAGCAAGCGGAGATACTAACAAGGAGTTGATTTGATAAAGAGCCCGAAGTCACCGAGCGTGTGGGGTAAGCTAACAAATGCTCCTCTTCAAGGAGTGCATTTGACATTTTGTCGAGCCGAATTCAGCGGCGGTTCCGTCGGTTCGGGATTAAAACCTTTTCTATTCTGTCTGGATAGTTAAGTTTTCCATACTTTCTCAGCGCTATCGTAGTCACCGCGGTGCGAGTTGGGTTTTCAGCCGGATGGACGTCTCATTCGGGGCTAACTCTCTGGGAAGAATATCTCTAGGGCTGCTCTTTTATTTGCATTTTGTTTTATTATCTCATTTCAAGAGAAAGTCATTGAAGGTCCATGTAGCTGCCATGCCGACATGCTAACAATAGCAAGTTTAGCTTTGCCACCCGCTGCATCGCTCACACACTCACAACAGTCCCATTAGCTAGTTGAAAAGTGCAAATCTATTTTTCCACAACACGGAGAGCGTCTCTGTGTCCGAGTCCGATCGACTGGCAACTTGTTGAATTTTATAATGTGAAATGCTGACTTAATTCAGTTTTAAAGTATGAGTGTTAGCCCTGTTAGCTAATTGTGTTGAAGCTTGTAGCAGACACGAGGTGGCTCGAGCGTAGAGGTGAGTCACTGGCCGACTGAATGAGCGGAGCTCTGAGGGAGATTCCCAGCGGAGAGCACTTGGCACAAACGGCCACAGCCACGGTGCTGGGGTTCAATCAGAGTGTTTCTGTGGAGAAGTGGGGATGATAGTTGTATTTTCCCTGAATTCTTGTATTTTTGCAGGAAGGGCACAGTGTGAAGTGTCCGTAGTAATCGCTGGTCTTGTTGGAGGAAGGGACAGAGCAGTGGAGGCGAGGAGGGGGGGATGTGAGGCCAGGCGGTCATTTCCATACAGCCGTGTCTTTTACCTTCTTTCTTTACTTTATCAGACCCAGGGAAAGTCAACGACATTGACTCTAGTGTTTGTGTACAGCTCTGGGGTAGAGAGGAAAGTGTTTTACTTGATGAAAAACCTAGACGAACACATCTTTCCCTGGAACAGACCGACGTGCGAAATATCGCTGATAGGCTAATTAGCCGTGCTAGCCGCTGGAGGTTAGCCCAGTGCTAGGACACAGAAGTTCAGCTAGGCTAGTAGCGAGGTCTCATCCTCATTGTGTACGGGTAAAGACCACTTATTAGCCCCCCCGAACTAGCTGCTAAGCTGCTCGGGGCGGTTATCAGGCGGTGCATGGCTCTCGGGCAAGGAAATAAACTTCAAGCATATTACCCTTCACTTTTTGTCGAGGTTTAATAAAAACAAAGTAATGTTGTCTATTCTTCACGGTCTTTTCGTGTGTAATGTCGTGTATCAGGCGAACTTTGATAATCACTACACTTGTTACCGGTGTGGAGGAAAAAACGCAGCACAAAAATCTGTACCGGTGTAGTAACATAACCACTTTGATTCAGTCTTTGAAAGCTGGCTTTATTGCGTGTGCCTTTGCGCTTTCCTGTCCTCTTTCTCCATTATGTGTTCTGTAATCGGTCAACTTGCATAATGGTCACCCGGTCGCTCTCACGCAACTTTGGCTGCGCAAAAAAATCACTGAAAACTCAGCGTTGTATTTCTAGCATACACACTTTTCGTTGTCGTTTATTCTCACACGGCCGATTTTTATTCATTGCCATTGGGTGGACATGAGCTGGTTAGTTCTTTTTCCTCATCCTGCCTTAGAGCCAGGAGCTGCTACCCCCACCACCTTGTGTCGGTGAGCCAAGATGGCAGCTAGTCACAGGGCCACAGAGGGAGAGACAAGAGGCCCCGACCACACACACACACACACACACACACACACACAAACAACAGATGTTCAGTACTACGAAGTCTCGTTCACGTTTGTCTCTTGTGCTTTTTCTTGTGGTTAAAGTTGAGGAACTCTTTCTCCCTTTCCGTTACAGTGATGCCTTGGTTTGTTGAAGTTTAACTGAGCTGTGTCTTGGACATAAGTCGGGTTCCACTCATGTAATTAGCATGTGGTGAGAACTGTTTTTTTTTTTTTTTTTTTTTTTTCAAATTTATTTTAAACATCTTCTAAGTTACTTCATCTATGCAAATTACTAAAAGTAGTATTGATGTGTCTGTTTGAGCTCGGACTCCTCCAGTGGGCTTTTCTGCAAGTTGTGTTGTGTATTTGGCTCATAGCCTTTCAGGATGAAAGCCCTCACACATAGAAAATATGTCCTCTTATCCACCATCAGAGGGCAAAACAATTTATCTACAATGTGTTTTAAACTCGAAATGTATTACCATTTGAGTTACTGGAACTATAAATTATTGTTTGGGTGTCATTTGTAGGTCAGTCTAAAGCAAAAATCCTTCCTGGCTGCTTTGTCTTTTTTAAATAATAAAGAAGCATTTGCTCCATGCCATATGTTCTAAAATATTTTTCGTCCTTTGTCATGCTCAGATGTTTCTCATTTTAAGTTTGCCCAACGAGTTATCAGTGTAACTGATGGTGACAAATAGGAAAATCCCTCCTGCACCTGTACACAGGTGGTCAGATATGGGGGATACACTACCAGCAGGTGACTCATACCCCACAAAGCACTGATGGTTGTTGTCCACATGTATAGCTGCCCACGTTAACTCATTGGGAACAGACATTTTAATTCCCATAAATATTAAACAATTCCCCAGCAATCTATGATCACGTTTTATTCAGTCCGTTGTAGAGTGTCTGTCGGTGTGTTGCATCTTTGAATTACTTCTCCGGTGTTGTTTTTACTCAATGTTGGCTATCTGGACACTTTATCTATGGTGCACCTTCTTCTGTTGACCTTAACAACTATTATGCTTTCATGCCACTTCAGAATAGTTCAAAACAAGAGAGCTTGGCTGTCTGAAGTGGAGAAAAGAGGGCCAGATGACAAAAGGCAAAATAGGTGTGTGTGTGTGTGTGTGTGTGTGTGTGTGTGTGTGTGTGTGTATGATAAGTCAGTAGCACACAGAGTACTACAACTAAACCAGACAGTGCTGGTGTTGTTGATGCCATTGTCCATTTCATCTCCATTCCCCTTTTCTCTTCTTGCATGTTATTCATCAATGTCCTTCACTGGTTGTCATTTGTAATTTGACACACACACAATAGTTTTGGTGCTGGTATTTTACATATCTCCAACTATGTATTATTTCTCTCTCTACAGCTTCTGAATGAAACTCCCATTGTAATTGAATTGTCAGCTTGTATTTACAAAAACCAAGTCACCTTCAAAACAACCACCCGTTCTCATGTTACTGTCAGTTGATCAGAAGGAGGGCAGAAAAGCTTTGAGTCTGATGGGTGTCAGTTTTTTTTCTTCTCTATCTGAGAGGAAGTTTATATCAAAAGCTCTTCTTCACTTTCAACACGATGCCTTTTAAAAAGTGATTTTCATGTTTAAGAATTAGCACCCGCAGGCACATTTGGTTCATGCAGTTGACCTTGACCTAAAACTTTACGTGTATTTGTAATGTTAAGCAGGACTAAAGCAGTTGTGTTGTCTGGACCTTGTAAGCTAATGTTTTTTCCCATTCTCTTAGTGTGAAGTACAGTGCCCTAAATTTATCTGTTAAATTGGGAATTGGAGGCAACAATGCTTCACTGTAGTATATGATAAGGTGGTACCCTCATCGCTTTCAAATTTCAAAATGAACAGTAGTAAGAAAAAGGCAATTCAACACTTCAAAACAACAGTTGTAACACCACTACAATCGCGGATGTAATTTCCACTGTGCATGTGGGAAAATGTCTGAAAACAGAAATTTCAGTTTTCTTCTTGGGTTCTGTAAATTACTTTTACCCCTCTAAAGTGTCCTCGGGATTAACATTAACCTGTGCTGAATGCAAAAGCTCCCTGAGCAGCAGCACCAGCTAGACTTTCAGCCCACTGAACCACGGTTTAGTAGAAACTGGTCTGCTGGTGATAGCTTGCATAGTTGTTGGATTGTATTTTTGTCACAGCAGATCTTTCGTTAACGTTTTTTTCAAAGCCTTTCCATGGTTACTACACTATTTCTCTGGACAGAGATCAGAATTGAAGGTATTGACAAAAGCATTCCCTCACTATGGTGAAGTAGAAACTTGAATGTTGAAAGTGGATGACTCTGACTGCAAAGCTTGGGGCAATATTGAGCTGACATATTGTTCTCTCAGTAGGGTAGAGAGCACCAGGTGCCTGCAGTGCTCCTGTTGGACAGTTTAGTGTTTGGTATCTGAGCCCGAGTGCTGGTGTTTGTTCGGGTGGCCATTTTGTCTCCTATCATTGTGTGTCGTAGATGACAGTGCTGTTAGAAGAGACAAGAAGCGGGTCTGTTGTTTATCTCCTCTCTTTCATCTTGCCATCCACCATTCCACCTCCGCCCCCTCGCCCACCCACTCCCTCTCTGCCCTCACATTAGCTCCCTCCTCTTTCTACTCTTCATCCTCATTTTTCATTTTTCTCGCTCTCTCTCTCTGCCTGCTTCGTTTCTTCCACTCCTTCCTCCACTCCTCATTTCCAGCCAAAAGGTTAGCGGGGGTCTTTAGCACTGTGGTGACATTCAAAACCAAGTGTCATCACTGTCTGTCTCTCTCTCTGTCTCATCTCTCCCTCTCACCTGTCTCTCTCTTTGCCACCCCTCCCACCTCCGCACTTGCCTCCCCCATCCTGCTCCTGCAGTGAGGGCCTTCTGGACCAAGTGCTTTTCCTATAGGAGAGGCTGGCATTAATACAAGTCTCAAGGGTGTGTGTGTGTGTGTGTGTGTGTGTTGAGATGACCTGTCAAGTACTCTGACCCATGTGTATGTGCCTTATAATCTATCCTGGACATCTACTGATATTGATGTGTGGCACATCCTGTTTTTCCTCTTTGTACTTTAGCTCTTGTATACCATCTAACCTCACTGCTGCTGGGAAACGAATAAGCAAAGCTAAAACCCGGGACTCTCCACTGGAAGTATGTGGGAGTTTTGTGTCATCTGCTGCTGATGAATGCTTCCACTGAACAAAAACCTTTAGCAACGTCCCAGTGCACACTGTGGTTTAATGGCACAGTTGTGGCACCCGAGCATCCCTTCCACCTCTCCGCATTTACTGTCACCATCGTTCTCAGTAGATTCACTGCTTGCTTGTATAATCAACGTTGCCTTACAGAGATGGAAGTGAATGGAAGATAGGAGATATGAAAGATGACCCAAAGTGCCAGCTGGCTTTTTGTCTTCATGAAAAATTTTACTTGGCTGTAAAACCCAACTTAAGAGGTCTTGTGCTGAATTCAAACCCCCACCCCAACAGAGGAGCTTTTGATGCCATAGAGCACATTAATGCTAAAAAAAAAGGCATGTGTCTGTGCGTCCCAGGAGAGAAGTTTATAGGATGGACTCTGGAAGTCAGTTGGTTGTTAGTAAGCAGGAAAGTGGAGCAGTAAAGGGAACTGGCCAATGCCTGGGGAAAACTGTTCAGACCTGTGTCCCATTGGTCTAAAAGGCCAAATCAATATCAGTGATTGATTGGGGAGCTGTGGGGATAGAATTTTAAAGAGTCTGCTCTATACCCAGTTCATGTGTGTGTTTATGACTTCCTGTTTGCCCTTGCATATTCATAGTAAAAAGCTTTTCTTTGGAAGCTGATATCATATTCATTTTTTTTTTTTGTTTTTTACCAAAAAGAAAATCTAGACCGAGAATCAAGAAAGTACAGCCTGTAATGGTTTTGTTGTACAGAAAGGTTTCCAAAGCTTCATTTACTTTCTCTACACATGAATGACAAATCTCACAAGCCCAAAACCACTGGTGGTTTTTGAATAAATGAAAGAGACTCCCAGTTAGTGACAAATCCTGTACTTTATAACAAGCGAACCTCTTGACAAGAATTGCAGGGTTTTTCCCAGAGCCTGTAACAGTGGCGGTGTGCCACTCTAACAACTCATCTGCATCACTGAGCAACAATTTCCCCCTCACCTGCCGTTTGATTTCAGATTTTCCACTTTGACTTTCTTACACTAGTATAATTCAGAGACACTTCAGGGTTAGGGTTTAAATCTTTATGCCTGTCATCCTGAAGGGTTCAGTATGACCTGCTGTCACAACCCGCTTCCAAACCTGCGCTGACTGTCAGTTAGATTTTTACAGCAATCTCATCAATGAGTCAAATGGAGGTTGAACGTGTACTTAGTGGAACCATGGTGTTTATTTGAATTCAGATCAGATTGTCCCTATAGGTATCTAGGTTTCCATCCAAGGCTAATGCAAATGTTAACAGCAAATCTGTAGGAAGGAATGACCATACATGTATGTTTCCATCCACCATTATGCTGTGAATATTAGTTTATTATTAAGGATAAAGAACTGGTAAATCTCAATTTCCATTAGATGTATAGTCCATGATTCTGGCAAAAGACTGACACATGTTGACATCAGCACCTGAACAAATTCACAATTCCCTTTAGTTAGGGTTGTATAACCATGCCCCTTAATTCATAGATGTGCACTTCCACAGCAACTAGTAATAGTGACTAAGGTAAGAGTCGATCCACCTACATAACTCCTAGTTATTAGTTGAGTTAATAAGCGCCACAGTAGCTCCAGGTTCCACTGTCTGAATCTGTTAAAGATGTGTGATGTGACTGCTGCATAACAAACCTGCAAACTAGAGGTTTGTTGAATGTCCATTACAAAGTACTGAAGGTTAAAACCATCTGGTTGTAAATTTGGCTTTGTCATGTTCCCTATGCACACATTTAAAATATGAATGATAAAGTACTTAAGAGAGTCTCTCCCTCACATGATACCTGGGAACTTCAGGTTAGTTCGTGATGTTGTGAACTCCCATGTGCAGTGACTCGGTCTGGCTTTTGTGGGTCAGTGTCTGTAGAGATCACATTCATGTCAGTTATGTCTATTTCCTCTGGCTGTAGTATAAGCTTCTTAAGACCTACAGCTGTGTTACTTACTCTTTGAGACTATCAGTTGGGATACTTAAAATCATTCCTGAGAGCATTTCACTTACAACAAGTAGATGTATATGTCTCATATAGCATAGACTGTAGTGTTTTATTTAAACTTTAAAAGATTTAGGACTGACAAATTAAGTCAGACTGGGATTTCAGTAAATAAGAAATACAGAGAATTTACCCTGTGTAATACGATACGTTTAGTATGATATCTATGTTGTACTTCCCCACATTTTCCCCGCCTTTCTGTCCTTCCCCCTCAGTGTCATCTCCACATACAAACGTGTATCTCCCACCTATTAAGATATGTGAGTGATTTCCAGTGACTAGACTTCAGAAACAGGTTCCTTAGCTCGGTGAGCACATGCATACACACTTCCCACTTACAGGTTCATTGGCCACCCCCTGTGGCCTACTTCTCTCTGTGTCTCTTCCCCACATCAACCACCCCCACTCCCCTTTCCCTCCTTTCCTCCCTCCCCTGTCCTCTCCTATCCTGCGTCTGTCTCTCTGCCTCTGTGTCCTGTGGGATCAGGCTGAGAGCTGGCCAGTGGTTTTTCCTAGCACATGGTAAAGGCAGGGAACAGATTGGATAAACACAGCCCTTTCCTGCTGACCTACCCCCACTGCCCACCATTCTCCCCCAAACACACACGCACTTGCCACGACATGCACACTGCACACACATACACTGTCCATTAACGAAGCAGCCGTGTGTAAAATGACCAGATTTTCTCTAGCTTCACTGCCTCTCTCTTTCTTCTCTCTAGATCCCCTGCCCCCACCCCCTCATCCTCTTCTCTCTTCCTTCCTTCCGGGCCTCAAATCCCAGCCCCAAACACACGGCCCCTCATCCTCTCACTTGAGCGTAATTACACACACAGCTAGCCAGCTCCAGCGTGCTGTCCTCCATTTGGGAACAAAGGTATAAATTAAAGTGCCTTAGATCCTAGTGGTAATGGATGGTGGACGGGTGCACACGTGTTCTCGGAGAGGAAGAGGGAGATCACTCACTCCTTCAGGTGTCTAGTTAAGTTGTGTCTTTTGAACTTTTTGGTGTAGTTTAATTTTTTTTTCTTGTTGGCTTTGTTTTGTTTGTCTGTGCCTGCCTGGCTGCCTGTCTCAGAGGAAACATGGTGTTGACATGGCAGAGATTTCCTGTAGTAAAGCCTGGAGGCTACAGACGGTTTAGCTGCCAAACTGTCAACAGCACAGACAGAACTGCATTGAGCTGCTGTTGGCTAATCTCTGTTTCTTCGTCACCACAGACTTAACCCTGTGCATACGGAGTGTTCTGGAGTTGTGTGGCCAATTACCACATTTCAGATTAGTTAGGAAAAACAGAATCAGCTTCACTTTTCATTCACATTCAAATTTTGTTAAAATAAACTGAAACAAGGTGATCATTGCCAACTCTCAAATCTGACTCGGTGCATGTAGGCACTATGTCCACCATATAATCCTGAGACTAAAAAAAAGATATTTGACACAGGCTTTTAAAAGGGAAGAGGTCCATGGCAGGCATATATGTTGGTAGGAGTTTGATGTTTGACACTTGTCTGTGTTCACATACACTTTTCACAATGTTAAATAGTCATATTATTGGCAAATACAGAGGATGTGTTGAAGCTGCAAAAGACTGTGATGAGCTCGAGTATTTGAAAAATGTCTAAATGTAAGCAAAATATTGACTATAAATGTTTCAAAGTTGAGAGGAGATTTGTGCTGGGGCTGAAGACAGTGGTGACAGTGTTTTCATTAGAGTTGATGTTTGGGTTTGTGATAAATAAAGGCTCATCTTCAGTACATTACAGTGAATGACTGTAACACCCCAGAGAGGCCATTCAGTTGCACTGCCTTGGCAGTGATATTCTGTGGTTTCAGTTTGACAGAGCCGCACAGTCAATGTGAATTCCTGTGGCTAGCTCATTTATCAAGTCGGCCAAAACTATACACTCTGTGATTACTTATGGTTTCAGGTGAGGAGGAACTTGGGGAGCTGTTAATTATGTTGTTGGAGTCACTGGCTCATGGGCCTGCCTCCAGCAGTGATGGAACCAAACCCTTTTTTATATTTAGTCTTGATTTATTTAAATTAGATTATGAAGTCACTTTAAGGTCAAGGTCTGATGCACTGTCTAATAATAATAATAACAAGTTTTATTTTGGGACATAGTTTGCTTGAGATTACAACACATAAGAGAAGCTAAAGAAAGACCCTTTTTCACTTCCATACAGAAACTAGCTCATACTTTTACAAGATATGATCAAATCTTAAACAGATTGTTTTGATAATCGATTATCAAAACATCTTTTGACAGCTGTTGCCTTTTTGGTCATACAAACAAGAATTTCAACATATCCTCTTGTGCTGCAAAATAGGGTTTTTCAACACAGGTAATTACTGTCACTGCACACACACCCCCCCTTCTCAAAAAAAAAAAACCTCTCCCTGACCTTCTTACTGGTGATTACCTGGATCAGGTGTGTTAAGTCAGTGGGAAACTGTAAGATACAATTTACTTCTTTTCCCCTACTCCTGGGATGGGAGATGAGATGATATCTATCTATGGTTTCTGATTGACTGAACACACCTGATGGGTAGGTTAGGTAAATCTGCAAGACAAGCACAACAGTGGTCCTTGTGGACCAAGGTTGAAAATCCCTATTCTATTAAATTGTAAAGGGAATGTTTCTATCTTATAAACCAATTAATCAATATATTGAGAAGAAAATGACAGAAAATGTAAAAAAAAAAAAAAATCAGTTTAGTTTACTTTTCCATGTATTCTGTGTATTTTTGTCTAATTTTACATAAGCCAGTTGTCACATTGTCTAAATTGTACCTTTTTTCCCACTAAATGTAATTTTAATATTTCTAGAAAGAAAATATGAGTAACTGATATGCACATTGATAACATATTAGTCATTAACACTGTCATAAAAAAAAACAAAAAAAAAAACAGATAGTTGCTCTGGGTGTTCCCCTTAATGAATCACTTGTGAAAGTGCTATTGGCACACTACTAATGGACATGAGGAATGACATTCTTGTATTAGTGATAAAGTTGTTTTTCGTCATCGCCTTCCTTGAATCTGACCCCCAGAGTTTGAGGTTAACATATATAGGTTGTGACCTCTGAAAACACTGATAGACATCACTGTGGTCTTGTGAAGCCACATAACTGAACACAATTTCTCAGTTGTCACTTTCTTTCACTCTCACTGGACAACTGAGTGATCTGATGGACTGCTGCAGAAAAGACGGAACTATGTTCACCACCAAGTGTTTTAGGGCATGCTGAAGCGAACAGGCAGGAAGATGAGTTGTGATGCCATTGTTTAAGCTAGCAAGTTAATGATTTATTATTTAATTCATAACAATTGTTTTTGGGGCAACTCAGATTTCAAAACCCAAAGATATGTGGTGAA
This sequence comes from Anabas testudineus, assembly GCF_900324465.2. Classification (NCBI taxonomy): domain Eukaryota; kingdom Metazoa; phylum Chordata; class Actinopteri; order Anabantiformes; family Anabantidae; genus Anabas; species Anabas testudineus. The sequence continues at coordinate 601,088 of NC_046626.1, forward strand.
GCATTTCTGCAGAAATGCATCATAAATACTTAAGTGACTGTTGGACCTGTGGTTAATTAACTATATATTTTAGCTGCACCTTTTTATTTAAATTGTGCATTTCCTTCTGTTGTCAGACACTTGGACCAATATGAAACAGTAAATCTTGTGGGGCTTATAAATGCCTTCCAAAATGAGCAGTATTTTCAGAATTTCCATCTGGCTCCACACAGTTCAGTTTTTTGTTCAGTCTTTATGTACTACCAGACCCTCTTTTACACATTTGGGTCAAACAAAGTTTTAAATGACTTTACAGTCATTAGATAGTGGTCCATATAACTGCAGGAATAAATGTCTCCTGGGACTGCTGAGGCTTCTTACATTTACATTTAGTCATTTAGCCATTTAGCAGACGCTTTTATCCAAAGCGACTAACAAGTAGGGTACAAGGGTAGGCGTGAGGAGGTCCAGCCTAAGGACCCTTACTGGAGGTAGGCCACATCTGGGATACCTCCAGTCCTTAGGCAAGACCTCCTCACACCTACCCTGCCTACCCTACTTGCAAGTAGGGTACTTCTTGACAGTCTAAGCTAAGTTTAGTGCAGGTTTGCATGGGACAAAGCTGCTGTCTCCAGTGTCACGAACACTATGGAAAGCACAAACCCTTATGGTGATTAAAAACCAATAGTCTTACTTTTTTTTTTTTTTTTTAATTCTAAGAACAGCTTAAAATTATACTTTATGTAGTTGTATTTAAGCTATAGTTAGTCTGCCATTTAAAGAACCAGCAAACTAAGGGCACACAATGGAAAATATGCATTGGTTTAATTTTCCTATCTCATGTTAAGAAAAAGATTATACTTATTCATATTTACCAAAGCACAGCTTACTTGGAGTGTTGAATGTCAGTTCTCTAACATAAAGGAACCTAATGACATAATTTGTTTATTTTGTACTGGGTGGGTTTTAGATGTTTAAAAATACATTTATAGGTACATATGTAACCAACTGCATCCTGTGGTATTGCTTTGCTGTCTAATAAACATAATGCACTAATTTATTTATTTTACTATTCTGCATTTTGTCTTTGGGCTCTATTAATTCTCAGGTTCTGAACATCACGTGTCAGATAAATTGGGTAAGGCCTGCACAAATGTACACCTATCCAGTCCACCACTTTGGAGACATTTGCAGATATAGTTCTAACAGTAACAGCAGCCAGTGTGAACATTTTATCTTTATGTTTTCAGGAGATTGTACAGTGCTAGTCAGAATAAACATTTTTGTAAGCCTTGTCTATGATTCCTATGGGTAGATGGTGTGTTTGTGTCCTTACCTCATTAGCTAAGTGTGTGTTGTAGCAGGGGGAGGGGAGTGGTGGTCTTAAATACCTCATCCTTTGATGAGATTTGGCATCTAAACCGCACACTGACCGTTCACCTAATTCCTTGTGCCGACACAGAGATGGAGATAGACGTAGACTACAGAGTTGAAGGGCCTGAGGCTGATACATACATACACACACACACACACACACACACACTTATTTTTATGGCAGTCATTGTGAGGACCCTCATTACCATAAAACATGATAGCCCCCTGTTGTCGTGTAGGCCATGTTAATTATCACATGTACTGCCTTGACCTAACCATAACCATTACAACTAACTGCATCAGCCTAAACTTTACCATAACCAAAACCCAGTTCTAACTCTGAAACCTAATCCTAACCCTAATTGCTCTAAACACCCTTCTCATTATGTGGACCAGCTAAAAATGTCCTCACTTTGGAAAAATGTCCTCAGTCCAAAGTTTAAAAATTCATGCTGGTCCTCACAATGATAGCCATACAAACACACACACAAACACAGGTGCAATAGCAAGTGCTTATACAGCTACATTTATTCTGCATCTAGAATTTGTGGTTTAATGTAGTGTGCGTCTTTGTGAGCTGACAGGAAATCAGTTGCCTTTGTAATAGCTTGCTGCAACAGATGTGAAATGATACTTGATTACTTAGTAACACACAGGCCCAAAATCATATGCAGTGGTGAGAGTCCTAGGACAGATTGTATCATGGATTTTAAGACATGGATCAGGTCATTTTCCAGATTATCCCACCCCCAGTAAAATTATTAATTATTATTAAATGATATACACTAGGTTGGCAGTTTATTAGGTACACACAGCTGAAAATAATCCAGTCTAACAAACCCCACCTAATTAAAATGCACAATAATAGTTTTGACATTAAGAATTGGGTGAAGTTTAAAAAGATTAAAGTACATATATGTTAATACTGTTCAGCAGATGGTCTGCACCTGGCAGAGGGAGGGGCTGATTGGAGTCAGACAAAGTCCACCTGCTCAATAAATATTAGTGTGAACAGTTACCATACAGTTCTAAATATTCAATTTTCACACAAGCGTGTTTATAGCAATGAGTGATTAGCAAACAGTCATTGTGGTTAACACGAAGGTGGATGGGGACGTTAGGCAGAGCTGATGCTACCATTCTAAGTTTGTGCCTTTTTAAGTGTTTTGATTGGCTTCTTATTCACATTTATTGCATGTACAGTAACAGGTCAGATTGAACAAAGTAAAGTCTCAGCTCACCTGGGCTCCCTCTCCTCTCTTGCTTGCATCTGCTCTGTGTGGAAGAGCTGCGCTCTATCCTTAGTCACAGAGACACAGAGGCTGCAGCACAAACACCTTGACTGTACTTTTAAATCTGCTAATATCACTCATTGTTCTTTTTAAGTTCTAATAAATTGCATCGAGCTTAGTTTCTCGCACATGTCCACTGGCCACTGATTATTATAATATAATATAGTTCTTGATTTTATTTTATTTTTTTTTTTGGAAAGGAAGGGACTAGCGCTAACATCTTGTCAATTTGTTTTGGACCTTTATTCAAGTCCTGTATTACTGGGTATGTGCTCATCCCAAGTCCAATCCGATGCTTAAATGTAGTGAAATCTAACGTCAACTCAAGAAAAACCTCTGTTCCACTTTGTGTTTCTATGACCAGCTCTGAAAGAGGGAGAGGAATAGAGACCCTTACATTATGAACTGCAGCAGCATGGTAAACGCAAATATGAGGCACGTGATCTACTTTCTCTCATTACATACCAGTCCTCCGGATTGGACATCTCTACTCAGTAGTGTAGATAAATGCTGTAAAAGACATTAGTGACCAAGTGAGATGTTTCTGTACAAACCTTACTGATGGAATAAATCAAGTTTAAATTGAAGCTTCTGAAATGTCATCAGAATAGAGGTGAACTGTAGATGACACAAGATCCACTTTATACCAAGGCCAGATTTCCATCTATTGCACATCAACACTTTTGGTGGTAAAAATTTAACTAATTGTGTTCTGTGAATCAAAGGTTATACTCTTAGCACAACAGTTTTTTGTTTACGCCCCGGTTACAGTGCACTTTGTTCACCAGCTGATTTATTAACTGTAATGTAAACTAGACTGGAACATATGTGACAATCACTTGCCATTATATAAGCTGAAACTGCAGATTGCTGACAAACTATGCACTAGCAACACTGGTAAAAAAAAAAAAAATCAAGCTCAAGCACTGATCTTTGACTGTTCATTAGAGACTGACTAGTAGAGGCCTTACATGAAGTTGGAGTGTTTCTCTGGTGTGCCGTGTATGTTGGTGTACAATGGTGTCGCTGAGTCATCACATTTCATCCTTTAGCTATCCATGCCGGAGTATTACTAATAAAAGAAGGTGACTGTATATGAATGATATGCCCGTCCTTTCCTAATATAGTAAAAAGTTGAGCTGCACCTGTCTTCCTGTCTTTGGTGCCAACTTGTTTATGGTCAATAGAGAAATAGAGGAAAGGGCTTCTGATCTGCTATTTACAAAACACGAGTGGTTTCTTGCAGCAGAAAGCTGTTCTATTGTAGTCCTGTGGCCGTATGGAACAGTTTAACTAGATTCTTTACAAATGAGAAAATTATGCAGGTTTATAGCTATATACAGGTGGACTGATGGAGGTGATTTAAGCTTTAACTGTCGAGTCTTTATGGTTGTGGTGGAGATGAATGCCCATGTTAGTTATTAGCTGTAATAAAAAGCTTATTATTGTCTTGCAGAACTTACAGAAGGACTTTGCATTGTCAGCGACTCTTTTTTTATGTCTTCACATTCAATAGGAAAGATGAGACACTGGCACGCCACTTCTGTTGGAGCATTTTATGTCATTACTCTTACATACTCGTCATTACTGTTGTTTCCTTCATAAGAGGGCATAAGAAAATGCTAAATACTGCTAGCTGTTTAATAGACTAGCAGCCTTTTCAACTCCCTGGAACAGTGCATGCTGGGATATGCTGCAGCTCGCTGTACTTGCAAGCACGAATGCTAATCTGTATGCCTATTTATTTCCTGATGATGTTACTTTGCAGAAAACATTTAACCAGATCTATAGCAGAGCCCCAGGGGTCTGGTCCAACTGACCTAAAAAGCATTTTACCCCTTGGCTTTCATTAGAAAACTAGTGGCTATGAAATGGTGAGTTTTAAATCCAGCAAAATGACATTTTATCATATTGATGCATGCTGTGAGCCAACAGGAAATTGGTCTGCTTGGTGCAAGTGTGTATACTCGATAGATCCAAAAACTCAAATTTAACAGCAGATTTCTTTTTTTCTGGAGTATGTGCCACTCAGCAATTTTCATAGGAATGAATTGAGATCCATTTTTTCTTAGTACCTAGAAATAATATGGTATGGTAATAATGTGATCATAATGGTAAGAAATGTGGAAAAGATTAAAGAAACGAGGTGAATTTTTAAGCGTCGGTTTAGTGTTTTCCCTGCATATAAGTATACCTCTCCCATCTCCTCCCTGTGTCCGGCCTCTATATGGCCTACACAATCTCATTTGTGAATGGCTAGATCCACCTACAGTGCCTTTACCCCCTCACTTACACAGGCTGGGGTGTTACGTGTATTTGGAGATGTAAATTTATCTTAATTAAAAAAAAAATACACCTGGTTTATTAATAATCAACTGAGTCTGTTTTTTTTTTTTTATGTCTGTTTCCCTTTTGTGCACAGGGAGATAATCAGACAGGCTACAGGTTGCCAGCCCTCTTGTCTTCACATCTGCTCGTAGTGAGTGACAGGCAAGTTAGGCAGCTGAAAGGCTTGCTGACCTAGTAGTTAACTACTGACTGACCAGTGTATTTCTGGCTGGATGGCAGCTGTTGCTGTTCAAACAGAGCTGCATCTGCTGCGCTCTTTGTTCTAATTCACACACACTGGTTGTTCTATAGTTATAAGGACACTCATTGACACAATGCATTCTCTAGTCTTTTAGGTGGGGGAGGGTTTTGAGGAGTTCTAAAGTGAAGTGTGTTGTTTTTTTTCTTCAGTGTGTGAATGTGGAGTTTTTTTCTGATTGGATGCATATCTTTTATGGTTTGACTACAAAGGATGTTGGTCTGTGCTTTTTAACTGCTATTAACAGTGGTGACATTTTCAAATGCATTAGTATGAATGATTGAAGATAACTGAGGGCTTTTTGGAAACTATATCCTTGTGATTTTGTTGACCAATATTGGATTTAAATTGTAAAAATTTCCTATCGAATCTTTCAGTTTCCCCACAGAAAGTGCCTTCCTGCGGAGTTACAGCATTATTTGTTTTATCACATGTAGATGCCAGTCATTGTTAGTTGCTAAGACCCACCTAGACCACTTGATTGGCAAAAGTAAACTTTAGTGATCTTGCTAGTTGTTGTTGTGAATACTCTTGAAATTAACTTATTATTATTATTATTATTATTATTATTATTAAGTAATAATATACAATATAAAACAATTGTCCTTTCTTTGTCTTTCTTTATAGGAACCATAATGGGAACCATGGAGTAATACGCTTCAAATTAGCAGCTAGCTGATAAGCTTCTCACTGCACAACACACTTCCCTGCATCCAGTCCCCTCCATCTGTGGCCTCCCCACCCAGCCATGGCAGACCCAGGGATGTTGAGTTTATTTGGGGACGATGCAGGTCTGTTCTCAGATGGATTAGATGGTTTAGGAGACTGCTTTCCTCAGCAGACTGCACCGGGCCAGTCGAACCCTCTTGCCCAGCAGACTAACCCGTCTCTGAACCATGAGCACCAGGGAAACAGGGGTTACCACCAGGGGATGATGCACAGTGCTGGGCCTGGCCCAGGGCAGCCTAAAATGGGGCAAATGTATGATCATAGCCCCTACCCAGGCTATGATCAACCTGGTGCCCCTGGAGGACGAATGATGGCCCAGAACGGTCCCAGCCAGGGCCCAACAAATGTGAATGCAGCCATGAATGGCATGGCATCCCACTACCATAATAACCCAGCTAACTCTAGCAACCCTCATCATGGATACCCAGGTGATGCTGGGGGAGGAGGAGGTGGGAGTGGACTTTGGAACCAGCAGCAGCAGGGCAGATCAGCTTATCAGCAACCCTCGACACAACCAGGGGGTGGCCCCAATCAAATAGGCTACCAGATGTCTCAAGGCAACTATGGTGGGATGCAAGGCCCACCTACACCAAGTGCAGCTTGCATGAACCAACACTACCCCCCACAAAACATGGCACATCCTCCTGCTCAGGACCCATCTCACTACATGGGACGTGTTGGAATGGGAGGGCCGCAGATGAGACAGCCCCAGCCACAACCACAGGGCTATCCCAATATGGGTCACACGCCCCGATACCCACACTCCCCCTCCAGACAGCCCCCACACACCCATCAGCACCAACAAGGCATGGGTGGATTTGGGGGAGCCCAGTACCCTGGTTATCAGGCCCAGTATGGCGCTATTGGACCTGGGATGGGTCAGGGTGCTAATGCTAATGTCAGTGCTAACACCAGCAAGGCCATGGGACCAGGGCAGCTTGGCCAGAGGTTTAACCAGGGATCAGGCACAGCAGCTGGTCAACAGGGGCAGCGATACCCCCCTGGACCAGCACACCAACCCCAGCCCCTTCAGACTCATTCTGCCCAAATTCAGCAGCAGACAGGGCAGCAGGGTCAACCTATGCACCCCCTTAACCACCCCCAGCATACCCAGAATCTGCCCCAGTCACAAAACCAACCCCAGTCCCATCTTGCTGCCCCAGCTCAGGGATCTTACCCCTCCCCCTCATCCATGTCCCCCATGCGGGTTTTGGGAACCCTGACCCCTCCTCCTCAACAAGGCAGACCCCCTAGTGCAGGACTAGCTGGGCCCCCAGAGGTTGCAGGATACACAGCCCTGCAGTCGCCACCCAGTGCTATGGCCCATGCGCAGAGAACATCCCAGACCTCTCTATCTGCCCCTCATCCCCAACACCAGCAGTCCCACAACATGACTCCCAGTGCAGGACAGATATATCCCAGCATGGGGCCTCAGCGTGCTCCACAAATGGGTCCAAGTAGGCCTCAGCTCCAGCAACAGCAAGGTAAGGACTGAACTTCTGTAGACACTATATAATAGTCAGAATCCATTTTTTAATCAGTTATGTTTGCATATGTGTATTGCTTCACAGTGAGTAGTAAAAATTAGTAGAGTAATGGCAGAGGTGAATGGTGAGAAGACAAAGCTTCAGATTTGTCATTTTAACATTTACCTAAATTAATGGATATGTTGCAGTGCAGGAACCATGTAGACAAAAATCAGATCTGATTTATTAAAAAAAAAAAGAAAGAAATGAAAGATAAGGCTTGTACTGAATGAGAGCATGTGCTTCCAGGGACTCATGAAGCTCCAGTCAGCCAAGGGGGAGACCAGCGCCTGCTCCAGACACAGCAGCAGGTCTCTCGAAGTGGGCAGCCCATGCAGCCTGCTCCCATGGTTTTCCAGGGTCCTCCTGTCAGTCAGCATGGAGCTCCAGGGCCAAATCAGGGCTTAGCAACGCCTGCCCAGAATTCTCAGACACAGCACACACACCTGCCCCCCCACCACCTGCAGAGCACACCCCCTCAACCCAACCCAGCGTCCAACCCCTGGGCACCTCCACCTCCTGCCTCCCACCCTCTCTCCTCACCTCCTCTTACCCCACAGAAAGTGCCTCACGTACAGGTGAGTCTCCATCAAAGAAATGATTTGATGTGGGTTAACACATTGCATGCATGTGTGTGCGAGAGAGAGAATGTGACCAGAGATGGAGACTATGTACATTTGTTTTCATGTGTGGGTGTATTTCAAGTGAATGTTTATTTTTCATGTGGGTGGGGGAACGTGTGTTTGGAGTGTAAAGGAAGTGTGGTGTGTGTGTGTGTGTGTGTGTATATATATATATACATGACATTTGAGAGCACAGCAGTGCATTAGGCACCAGTTCAGTGGGGGGGGTGTCTGTGTGTGTGTGTGTCTGTGTGTGTGTGTGTTCATATCAGTGTGTTTGTGCCTTTTGTGTTTTCCGCTGTCGACCTTGTGTGTGGTTGTTTCCGTGTATGTGTGTGGGGAAATGGATTTTTGCAGCTGTTTGTTTCCTGTGAGCTGCATATCCTCAGACTTGTGTGCAGTGTACATACACGTGCACATGCAGAGGCGCCACCAGCATAATCTCTCCCTCTTGCTCCAACACATCTCCCCCTCCCGTGTGGAGGAAACCTCCCTTCCTGTCTCTCCCCCCTCCCTGTCTCCGCTCTTTCCGCTCGGTCTGTGTGTCTGTCTCACTGTTTGTCTTATCTGTTGCAGGGGTGTCATCTCTTACTTAATGTTGTGTAGCCAGATATGCAGAGACAGACATTTGGGTTGGGTGGTTGTTAAGAGATTGGTGGAGGGGAAAACACTAAGAGGAAAGAAGTGGAGAAAACGAGCAAAGATCTCAAGAGGGGGAGTCCAGGATCTGTAGCAAAATAGAGGAGGCTGGTGGGAAGAGGTTAGCAGTTCTCAAAGGCAGCCTCCATGTGCGTGTGTGTGAGTGAAAAAGAGAGAGAGTGTTCACCATCACTGCTGCCTGTGTCACGTGCCCTGGGTTCCATTAGCTTGTTTTGTTGCTCAAAGCCCCCATTCTTCACTGACCCATTCACACACAATAGCAGCCCTGTGGCTACACACACTCACTCACTCTCCCTCTCTCACTTCCACACCACTACTCTGCTCGCTTACTACTCCCCCACGCCACCTCTAAGTCTCCATCAATGTGTTTTGTGGTTGGCATTTCATCCGTCACACATAATTTATCCAGCACTCCTGACCTAGATGCCAGGTTGACTGGCATCATGGCTGCATGTGCCATTCTGACTCTAGCTGCAGGCCCGGCAGCGCCCATCATAACTCACGCAAACACACGCACACCAGTATAACTTGGAATGGTTTGGTCTGGAATGGGATGCCAAACGTGCCTGGGGAAATGGGATAGCCTAGCTAGAGTAGGGCTAGAGTACTCAAGAGCGGTATGCGTGTCTGCGGCACAGGAAGGGAGTTCTGTGTCTCTTGATGCACTTGTTAGAAAGAGACACACACCCCAAGCTGGCCAGTCAGTCATGATGACTGTATGTCTGGTACTCTAAGCTCCGTCTGTTCACTAAGCATGGTTATTACACGTGCACACATGCACACGCGTGCCTTCGTCAGCAACTCAAGGTCACAGCTCTGGCAGAGTGCTGTGCTGTGACCTTTATTCTACATATCTGGCATACAAACACACACAAATGTGCACAGTGTTTCATGCGGCACTCCAGTTGACACATAACATGCTTGTCACCCCTCCCCCGCTCATACACACTATCGGTGAGCTGCTATACCATCCACCTCACCAAGGCCATGCAGCTTCGAGGAAATGGCTCTGATATTTAGTCGTTGTCTCCTCAAGTTTCAACAAATGGAAACTGTTTGTCAGCGGTGGGGTGAATTTGTTTTCTTTCCTCAGACATTGATGTCAGTTATGTGCAGTAACAAAACCATGTTTCAAACAATATTTAGCACAAGTTTAAGCCTGTTGAGCTATCGGTCCTCAAAGCAGTTGTTGAGATGGACATGTCATCAGTGCTGTGAGAACATTGGTATTCGTTATATCTTAATAGTAAAAATCCCATATGGAAAACCACAGCAAATTGGTTTAGGTGCATCCTTGTTCTGAAAGATTACACTCTTAATCATCCTTTTGAGGACAGGTAATAATATCTCATAATAATCTCAGTCCTCAGTAAGCTGATTCATAGTGTTTGTTTTTTTTTTTTTAATATTATATATATATATATATATATATATATTATTCAGTTTTGTGTTTTGTCTGCATTTCCAGTTCAGCATCACTGAGCCTGAAATGTGTAGTTTCAGTCAGGCTAGTGATACAGCGGTGGTATCTTTCTTCTTAGCCTGTCATAATAGCTGCAGAGCAGTGAGTTCTCCTTTTGTTTTATTTCTTAAATTAACATATTGGTGATAGTGTGACATATATTTTTAAAGGGTATGATGATGTCAATAAAAAAACAAAGGATTTTGATCCACAGCTGCTTTTAAACCAGTAATAGAACTATCCAGCTTGCTAAAGTCACTCTGCAGACACCAAACCTGAGGCAGAACTCAAGTGTGTGTGTGTGTGTGTGTGTGTGTGTGTGTGTGTGTGTGTGTGTCTCTCTCTCTCTCTCTCTCTCTCTCTCTCTCTCTCCCTCCCTCCATTGTCATTGGTGTGATTGATTATCTGGGAAGCTTGGCAGGAGGACAGATTTATCTCTTGGCACTGTATTCCCCACTCTCTCTCTCATCCTCTAAGATTGTGTGTGTCCCTCTCTCATATACCTACCCCCACCCTCCTCTCTTCTCCTGTTTGTGTGTCTAAATGGCTCAGTTTACGTGTGTGTCAGTGGGCATTTGTGTTCCAGAGTTTGTGTGATGTGTGACCTTGCAGTGGTTTGGTGTGAAATGTCTGTGTGTGCATTAGCATTCTACTGATGGAAGTGGACTTTCAGTTATAGCTCCGCAACTCTTTCGTCCTCCATGTAAAGGCAAGCAAAGCCTGTGTGTTTGTACACTGAGGGGAGGTGCTGCCGTGGCATTCTGCTTTAAACTTGCTGATTATTGCACACACCTTGAGAGACAAACACACAGAAGTGCATACACACCCTACGAAAGGCATGGTCTCGCTTGCTCTCATATGACACATGCACGCGTACTCCCTCGCTGCGCCTTTTGAAGTATGTAGATAATTTATTCGTGTCATGATGCCTGATTTCCCATCTGCTACTGGGACCCTGAGCAGCTGGAGAGAGAGGAAGAGGGAGGGAGGGAGTGAGGCAGAGAATAGAGGGAGAGGGAGGAGAGGCAGCTGGAGAGACTCCCAAACAGCTGGTAAGCAGTTTCCTGTCACAGAAAGCTTACTTGGGAGCAATGAGGAGGAGGACGAGGAGGAGCAGGGGCTAGCAGAAGAAGGAGAAAAAAGAGAGGACTTGGTCTGCAAGAGAGCAAAATAAGGTGTCAGTCGGTTTGTTTACTAAGGTTAGCCTGCTATGCTGGAGGAGGAATCAGGAGGGGCAGAGGGAGGGGAACTGTAGCAACGGGGAGTGCTAGAGAAGAAGGTGGTGGCCATGAGCATGGATGGTTGGATCCCCTATTCCCCCTGTTCTCTTCAGTGCACCATTACTGACAAATTCAACCCCCACCTTTTAGAAAGTATAACGGTATTGACTGACAGGCTGGCATGGCTGAACCAGTGTTGAGGCAAAACATATGCTTAATGATACACACACAGACTATTCTTTATTTGATGTGACGTGGCTTTTAATTGTATAATAAGCAAATAAGAATAATAATCCAGCAAATTACATTTTTGCCAGCTGACACAATACATTTGATTACAAACATTTTAGGTGACTAATTATTACTGTATATTTAGGTGCTATCTGCACTGCTTCTTTCCAGAACTGACAGCTTCCGGAGATGCACACTTTCACGTGGTTTCCAGTGTTACATTTTTGGACAGTGCTCCACCAAGTGAAGTTGTAGGAAGATGGCATTGAGTGTCATAATGATTTCTTACAGTCTTTAAGTGTGGTTTAAAGGTGCTGAATAACTCTGATTAACTGATATTTTTCTCCTCATGTTCCCCTAGCATTCCCCCACAGACCCGTCAGGTGACGCCTCAATGAGGCTTCCTGACAGGCCTGCAGTTGGCGCCGGTGCACCTGGCCAGCCTATCGGCACAGAGCAGCCCAGCGACCAAGAGACCAAGCCAAAAAAGAAGAAGAAGAAGAAAGCAAAAATAATGGATGGTGATGAAGAAGAGGGAGTGAAGAAGTCATTGACAGGAGCAACAGAGGAAGATGTAAAATTGGAATTTCCTGGATCAGGAAGCGATGTAGGTCAACAAGTTACTGACAAAGGAATTGAGGAAAGTTCGCCACTGGTAGAGGAGAAGAAAAAACGGAAAAAGAAACCAAAGGAGAAGACAGAGGGCAACGAGCCCAAAGAACAGAAGACGCCCAAAACACCTAAGACCCCCAAAGACCCCAAGGAGAAGAAAGCAAAGAGCTCTACCCCCAAGACCAAGACTCCCAAGAAAACCAGGTAAGAGCAACCTTTCTTGTAAGTGCTGTGTTTTCGGTTGTTTGTGTTGGAAGAAGAACCAGTGTAGAAAGCCAGTTCACTCTTCAGGTGAAACAAGTAAACTCCCTCATGAGCTGGTGTTAACACTTTGGTTAGAACATCTGATGCCCAGGATGTTTAAATGTCCTAAAATGCCTTGTTTATTGTTTATTGGGTTGTTACATTGACCTGATTTCTGTAGATCAGGAAAAGCTTTTGATGAAGTTGACCAGCTGTGACACATGTTGAAAGCATTTGGTTTCAGCTCTGAATCTCATAGATTCAGGTCTTGTATTCAGACCTTGAGAGTGTACTAATGGTAGTTTCTGTGCTGTCTTTAAAGTCTCTTGGCGTATATTTTGGGGCTCTCTTGTATTTGAATAACTGTGATAATATTGGGGAAAAAGCTCAAGGGCTAAAAAAAAGTTTTTTTAAAAGGTCACATTTTAGCAATCAATAATAATGTCATCTAATCAGCTGTATGTGAGAGATGTGGAGAAGTCAATCAGCATCTGGTGTTATAAGGATATTCTGTGCTGTGCCCAGCTAATCAGGGTGATGTTTCAGTAATTTTTATTTTTGGTTTTGGTGGATGCAGCAAATAAAAGCCCTCATTCTCTCTACCCTTGCCCTGCCCCCGCAGTACCCCCTTCCCCCTTTCCTTTCGGCCTCTTTTATCCAGAGGATGAGGGGGGGTGAGAGCAGCAGGCAGGGGTCAGCATTGGGGGAGGTGTGTGCATATGCATGCATCGACCACTGGAAAAGAGTCTAGCATAGGGTGTGTGTGTGGCTGAGTCAGTGAGAGAGCAGGCCTTTTGTGTATATGTGTGTGTGGGAGGAGGGGTTGTTGGTAATCTTTGTGACAGAAAATGGCGTCTAATGATAATGAAGGCCACGCTGCTGACCACGCCACAGCCACAACTGTGTGTCCGTGTGTGAGTGCAGAGGAAATGTAGGGTGGTGGGGAATCCATTCTTAGCATGCGTGTTGGTAAACTAGCTCTTATCTTATGTCAGGCTTTCCTCCATCTTGAACTCCCAGGTTAATTTAGCATAATAATGGCTACTGGCCATTCGCTGCTGCTCTAAAATGGAGGACCACTGCAATCACCCAACTATCTTCTTCTATACTTTCTTCTCCTTTCCCCTCCCACCAGTCCCACCTCTTCATTCTGAAAAGTGTCTCCTTTGATCTTGTACTCTACACTCTTGTTTTTCTTATTTAAGCCTAGGACTCAGGAGTGAAGTGCATCCTTTCCCCTCATGTCCAATTTTGTCCTTAAAGTTGGACATTTTGAATGAAGCTTGACATGGCTATCATGAAGTTGCACTCATGAGTCATGGTGGTTAATTTCCAATACACACAGACACACAAGTCCTACAATGTGTCTATATTTATTTTTTAAATTTTTTTTTATGTGAGCGGGACTGTTCATTCATCTACTTTTCTTACAGCTTTTTTTTTCTTCTTCCTTCATCTGATGAACTCCCTAGAGCGGGGGTTTCCAATCCCGGTCCTCGAGAGCCACTATCCTGCTAGTTTTCCTACTATCTCTGCCTTACCCACTGCTGATTACCTGGATCAGGTGTGTTCAACCAATCAGAACCTGGAAGTGAAGGCCTGGTTACAAAATAAGCCAGACAGTGGCTCTCGAGGACCAGGATTGGACACCCCTGTTCTAGAGACATCCACCGCTCTCGTGTCACCACCCCAGTCCATAAGGGTCAGGACAGACTCTTGTTCTGCTGCAAGCCCATAAGAGACATCCCACCTCCCTTGTGATGAAGTCGCCCATATAATATTACTTCCTGGTCCTCCCTAAATTCAATACATTATCTTGGAATCTAATGTCTCTTGCTGTAAGAGGACCCATAACTTGCCTTTGTGCACAGGCTTTACTTAATTATCATGTCCAGAGTAGCGTTAGTAGTCTGTCTAGTAGGCAATCCATGTAGTCAGATGGGACAGTATAGAGTGTAGGTCAGCTGTGTTTCAAGGCCAGAACCCCCCAAAAATGGAAAATCAGAACAAAAAACAAGTATGAATTGAGCTGTGGCTTGAAACAAGACACTCATTTTATACATCAAATATATGTTAAGTTTATTTCAACATCCTTGACACTACTTTTTTCCACTACTTTCCCGCCTTCATATAGTTCAAATACAGTAGTAAAAACAAAAGGGCACTTTCTCATTTTTTTTCTACTGAGCATGTGTGGAACATGTCAGTGTAGTTATCCCTGGTAGAAGTATGAACAGAAACATGTGACCGGCATGGGTACAGAAACCGTGGTTGTTTCTTTCATATGGACCGTACCACAAAACAACACATGCTTTCTGTCTGCTCAATGTATTTGTATGAACAAATAAGCTAACGCTTACTGCTGTAACCAGGATGTTGGGCTGCTCTGTTAACTCTTTGAACAAAAGGCGTGTATTGGTTTCATTTCCTTTTTATTTGCAGTTTGTGGCATTAGCACCACAAATCATGTCATGTTACTTTGACTTTTTTTTAGAAGTTAAGGTACTTATAGTCAGTTTACACATCAGTTACATTCTGTGGCATTCAGAGTACACTTATAAGTATACATTTTACTTAACCTATGTTGTTGTGATTAATATATAGGGACTTCACCATCATGATTTCATTAATGATTTGTGCTTTGTAAATTTGATAATATATAAGTGATCAGATATAATGTTGCATTTGACCCAGGCTTGACTGTGGCTTACGAAACCTCAGCAGAGTTTCGAACTCCACTGGGTTAGCAAGATCAGTGGGAAATACTTGGGTGATAACTAATTATAGAGAGGACATGATGCCGCTCAACATGTTGATGGACCGCTCTGCGACATTGAAGCCAAACTGTACATATACAAAAAAAACTTGACTGAATTGCATCTGTAATGTGGCTTTTGAAAACTGTGATCTGATAAATTGTCTTGTAGCCTTGTAGATGTTTGCAGTGCAGTCTGCAGTGGAAAGAGTAAGTTGCACTGATTTCAGCAGTATGCGTTTTGACGATGTTAGGATTCACAGTGTGTGTTTTGACAGGGTCACAAGGGTGAAATGTGCCTTGGCATCAGCGTCCGGAATTGTTAAAATGTAGAATGACTTGATCTTAATGGACATCTCAGTTCCAGTCACAGCTATTAGTTTCAGCTGCTCAGACAGTGTGTGTGAGTGTGTGTGTGAGTGTGTGTGTGAGTGTGTGTGTGTGTGTGATTAATATAGAGAATCAGGTGATTTTACTTCTCTAGTCAGCTCACTCCTCTTCTTTGACCTTGCTGTCTCACTCCATCCTTCTTTTCCCTAGCTTTCTCACTCACACTCCCTCTCTCTCTCTCTCTCTGTCTACCTCTCTGAGGAAGTACATCTATAAATAACTTGGCTTTCAGCTGCCACACCCTTCCCTCAGTGTGTGTGTGGTTGTATCATTTGTTTGTAGTACACACAAAGAAGTCAGACATGCATGCAGGCATCTTGTTTTGTGTGTCTGCTAGCATGTGTGCAAATACAGCACTGCTTTTGAACACACACACACACACACACACATACACACACACACACACACACACACACACACACACACAGAAGGTGTGTGTGTATCAGTTTGCTTCTGACTGACTACCAGTGTTGTTTTTCATAGCCGTGTGTGTGTGTGTGTGTGTGTGTGTGTGTGTGTGTGTGTGTGTGTGTGTGTGTGTGTGTGTGTGTGTGTGTGAGATTCAGTCGTATGACTCATCATGGTAGCAGGTGTCCCTTACACCCTACCCTTCCCGTTTTCCTCTCTTCCTTCAGTTTGTCGATCCCCCCACCCCCCTTCCATTTTACTTCACTTCCTGTCTTCCTTGCATTACTTACCCCACCCCACCTCTCCGGAAAGGAGCATCTCAACTCCTCTCTCTCTCACACATACACCACAGCTAGGCAGCATGTGTGAATGCCGGGGTGGAGCGGGTGTACACTGCACAGAACTGGCCTCTTCCAGAGAGGCCTGATTTTTTAAGAGTACAGGTGAAAAGTTTCATAGTGATATAATAGAAATCACCTCATTCCCCACTAGAGGTCTTATCGTTCCCAATGGTTTGGACACAGTTCCACAGGACCAAGTGGCTCAGAGAAGATCCAGTGTTTCAGTCCAGGGCTGAATAAAAAGTTTGAGTTGAAACTTATCCATAAAGGTTTTTGGTTGACAAATTGATTGATCTTGGTGCTGAACAGCATCCCTTGTCAAAGTTAACTTTCTTGATGACGTAGATTGTGAATCTAGCGGTTTTGACGCTTTCACAATATCAATCAAAATGTGACATCAAATAAAAGTGCCATCATATACTGATAAGTTATGCAATTATGCAATCATGCAGTTTTCAGGCAGACATTTTACAAATTTGCAAAATCTTTCTTGATGTCTTGACCAGGTAGATAGTTGAAACCCTGACGCCTCAACTATACTTTGGTAAATTGTACTGAGTACAGTTATGTCCAGAAGGTTATTGTAATAGGCTTTGAAAAAGTGTTAAAACATGTGTGCATTACACGAATAAGTAAAATGTCAGCCAAGCAAGCTTATCAGCGAGCATGTTCAGGCCACTTTCAGACATAGCAAATCTTGTCAGTGAATAGGAACAACCCCCAATTTTCTCCAGAACAAGTGAAGTCAAAGTCAAATATACAATCTAATTTGTCAATTAGGTGTGAGAGAACCAAAGTAGACCAAAGAAGTAAAGCTGGATGTTAAGAGAGAGCAGTCAGCAGAGAAAGAAGAGTGAAGAGATGGACTCAGCAGAAGGAGTCAGAAGTAATTGAGCGACCAAAGAGAAGTGAGGCCATGCAAAAGCCAGGAGGAAGAGGGGGAAGAAGGCAGCCAAGTGGTGTGCGTGTGCTTGTGCGTGTGCTTGTGCGTGTGCTTGCGCGCGTCCATGTGCATGTGCGTGTCTGTGACCAGATGGCTCCAGCGTGTGGCGACCAGCCAGAGGAACAGGTGCAGGTCACATGACCAGCCGTTACCACGGAGATGGTGATTGCTCTTGGCGTGAGGATGAAAGGAGAAGGGCCCCAGGGACAGAGGGGGCGAGAGAGGGAGAGAGGATGAGCAACATAGACAGAGAGAAGGAGAGAGAGCCAAACAGAGTACAGCAGAGGCCAAGATGGGAGAAAAGGCAGTACACACTAGGAAAGACGCAAAGCAGTTGTATGTTTTGTGTTGTGTAATTGTTTCATTATAAGCCAGTGGAGCAGATTTTCTCCTTATTGCTTGAAGGTATCATTTCTATGTCCTGAAATCTATAAAGACCTGAACCTAGAGATTGAGAGTACCTTTTTGTGTTGATGTGTGGTTGTTGGAAGAGCACCAGTGTAAGAAATGATTGAATTTCTTTCATTTTGTTGTGAACATATAACTACGTTGTTGGAGGATCCCTGGTCCACTGTCTGACAAGTGCAAAAGTTAAATTCCAAATCATCCCCATGTCGGCCGAGAACAGTAGAATTATAAGCTGCACATTTGACAATGGCTACATGTTGTTAGGTTTTGTGTAATTCCTGGAGTTGAAAGGGGCTCATTTATGTGATCATGGGTGGAATGTATACACATTTCTGGAAGACCAACAAAGGAACGAGTCTTCTCAAGTGAACCAATGTCTTTGGCCCACATCACCTAAATTTCAAGAGTGTGAATTTCCCAGTGAAACTTGAATCTGTGCTCTTAACTCTTGACACAGTTTTATATTCATCAGTATTTGCAGCAACAAGCAAAGACAAATAACAAGTGCACAATTTAGTAAGCTACACTTTTTGTTTTCCCAGTATGATGCATATTTGACTAACACATTGTATTATCTGACGCCCGACCCATTTTCAGTTTGGGTCTGCAGGTATAGCTTTAGTTACTTGCAAATGTTGTAACCTAATTGGATATAATAATGCTTCAAGTTCAGTAAATAGGTCTATACCCTCTGTATGTTAAAGATTAGCATTTTATAACCTGTCCTTTCAGCATCATTTCTGACCAGGCATGGCAGAAAAGCGACCGAGTACCAAATGTGTGTGACAGATAGGAGAGGAGTGTTGTGTGTCTTCTCGTCTTCCTCTATGATCTATACGCACACACTCTTACAGATAGAGCCAGCTCCTTTTTCTTTCCATGCCAGAGATTAGCGTAGGCCTGGGGGCCCTCTCAACCCCTTCCCCCTCCTCTCTGTGTCCCTCTCTGTCTGTCTGCCTGTCTCACTCTCTCTCTCACCCCCTCCCTCTCTCTGTGCCTGCATCTCTCTATGTCACTCCCTCTGCCTCCTCATGGCCTTTCATCATATTAACCCCCTGTGTACCAGAGCCTGAGGCACCCTAATGATTCCTAAATGGGTAAATCAAACATGGCTGCTGCCCTGGGAACGACAAGTGCACCACACATGCATACACACAGTCACACTCTGAAAGAATGCCTTGTAATCTGGAAAGAGGTTAAGACATGTTTCTTCAGAGTACTAACAAAGTGTTTGTCTGTCCTTGCAGCAGTAAGAAGGTGGAGTCCGAGGGTGGGGCTAGTGCTGCTAAGAAGGATTCCAAGAGAAAGAGAGAGTCGTCAGTCAGTGACTGTGTGGAGGTGAAGTCTCCACCCTCCTCACCTCCTGAAGAAGAAGATGATGACGGTGTACAGGTACGGCGCACAGAAGAAAACATAGCCAGTAGTTTTGAGAGCTTGTTCCAATGCTCAGGCAGCACACAGCTGTGGAAAGTAGACAACATCATAACTAATACTGCAGCATGGTTTCCGGAAGCTCAACAAAAAAACGGCCTGTTAGCGGTAGGAGGCACTGGGCCAGGAGGCATCTACTGTTTGTGCAGTGTTGACAGACCAAACACACAGGTCTCTCTGCCAAGTTCACATTATGCTTCAGCTGTTCAGCTGCTCCATCCACTTTTTTTTTTTTTTCTTTTTTTTTTGGGACCATCAAAAGAACTATCTGCATTAAGTTATATATAGTTAAAGTTATAAGTGTTGTTTTAGTTTGGATGTTGCTGTTTGGAGGAACAAGCAGCACCTCCATGTATCCCTCATCAATCTTGGATTTTTTATGTGCAAAAGTAATTATTTGGGTCATGTAAACAGAGTAGCATCTGGCCATTAGCTGCTTAAAGAGTCGTGGCTCTCGTTCAAATAGGCAAGCACCTCAGCAGCAGTATGTCCTCTTTAGCCTCTTCAGTACAGCCTGCTGCCTTTTTTATCCACAGTCTTATTATTTGGCAACATTATGAGCCCAAGAATGTTGATGTTGATGACAAGTTGATGTTTTCTTCAAAGTCAGTATGGATAACCTGCTGAATGTGGAATAATGAAAATGAAGTGTGTATCTTGTAACAGTGCTGCCTACACACAGTTTTCGTTTTCCATTTTATATGTAAAAATATTATTAGACACATTACTTGTGTGTGCACATTTATACATTCTTTTAATTTGCTTGATACACTGATCGGCTATAACATTAATAACACCTGGTGGTTTTAGTGTTGTGGATGGGCATGGGAGCTCTGACTGGTCTGCAGATACATAGAAGACGATACACAGGATTACATTTTTTCCACGATAACCCCTTTGCATCACAACATTAAACCAATAAGACGTAGTGTCAGTAGTGTTACAAAACAAATAAAATGTGGCTCTGGAAGAGCTATAAAAACCACAACTGTCTGACATGGCTCCATCTTTTCCTCTGACCATCAGAAGCGTCGCTCCAGTCGTCAGGTGAAGAGGAAGAGATACACTGAGGATCTGGAGTTTAGGATTTCAGAGGATGACAGCGGAGATGACTCACCAGCGCCTAAATCCCCATCTTCATCATCCCAACATCAGGTACAGCTTGGATGTCCCTAAAGGTTTAGAGTGTATGGAGGAGTTAAAATCAATTTTTTATTTGTTTTTAATTTCTTTCTTTTTTTTATGAAAGTCAAATAATTCCTAGCCCTCTGGATATCTAGCGACACAATCAAAAACAGAATAAAAATTCTAATGAATATTTGGTTTGTTTTCAGGATGTGGCTGAAACCGAGGGGCCTGTTGTGGAGAAGATCATGGGCCTGCGTACCTCCAAAAAACAGGTGATACATACAGAAAGAAACCCACAGTGCACTGAGACACTCACACATGGCCACTGGCCCGAGTCATGGTTTACGTCATCTGATTAGCCGCTCCACAGCTGGTCTAAGCAGATTATGTGCACACGCACAAGTACTTACACACACACACACACACACACACACACACACACACACAGCTCAGACAGTGTGTATTCACTTGGTAAGCAGAGACAAGAGTTCTTGTATTTCAAAATGTATGCAAGAGGGTGTGTACATCTGCTTTACTGTGTGTGTGTGTGTGTGTGTGTGTGTGTGTGTGTGTGTGTGTGTGTGTGTGTGTGTGTGTGTGTGAGTGAGTGTCTTTCTTTAGACACTCCTTGTCTAAAGAAAACTCATCCAACACACACGCACATACAATCATCAGCCAACTTTCTTTTGCTTGCCAGGTGCCAATGAGTTACCACTCCACGTACGTGTGCACACACATTCTCACCACTCCATTCAGAGTTGGCCCTGGCCTTGGCACACAGCCAAAACCACAAAGCTAGCTACGCCAGACACCAAGCTAGCATTTCCTCAGGCACTCTGAGTGTGTGTGTGAGTGACTGTGAGTGATGATTCATGGCATTACAGTAGTAGTTGCATGGTGGAGGGTGTGTGTGTTGTGGCAGTAATGGGAATAGAAGGGGACAACAAGAGCTATGTTTTGGTATTTCCCCTTCCCCCTCCCACACACACAACTATGTATGAAAACAAACATATTACAAACAATATATTACACCTTATATTTTGAAATGTATTTATATATTCATCTGTTTCTAGTTTGAAAATTCAAACTTTCTTCGTAATTTTCCTAAAACCAATTAAATTATTAAAAACTTTAAAACTTCACTTGCATCTTTGTTTTACCCAAAGCAAAATATGGCTGCAAGAGAATGTCAAGCAAAGTGAGATTCAGTGATGCCAGTGTGAAACTGATGGAAGGCTCCTTCTTTGCCACGTCACTAATCCAAGCACATGTTGCATGACAGTTACCGGCAACTCTTTTACCTTGCAGGACCTTTTACCTTGCTATATTTAAGTGATTATTGACCTTTTTTTTCTTTTTAGCTGGAGTCAGGAGAGGAAGTGGAGGTGGAGGAGTTCTACGTCAAGTTCAAGGGCTTGTGAGTAACATGCTTTTTTTTTCCCTTTTGTATTCACAGCAGGCTTCTTTTTTTACAGACCTATTTCCAACACACACCAGGATGTCCATAAGTGTGAGCAGCTTGGTATCTGAAGCCTGAAAGCCTCATTCACCTTCTTTTGTGTTACACACGGAATCATATGACCCTGCTAAACAAGTGTTATTTTCCAGTTTTTGTCATAGTAGTCATTCCATTGCTGACAGATTTAATTAGTGCAAATCAGGTAGCTTAAAAACACGTGAGCCGTGACTGAAGTTAACTAAACTAGTGTGAACCAACTGGAAAGGCCTAACTAATAATTGTCAGTGTCGTTTAATCCGCTGATTATTTTTTTGATTAATCAAATAATAATTCCAGTCAAAAATTTGCACCATTTGTCAGAGTTCAAAGTGTTGTCTTGTTTTGTCCAGTCAACAAAAGATGTTTAATTTCTTATCATAGGGCCTGTTTAGCAAAATCTCTGTTTGCTAAACAAGTTGCATTATTATGAATGTTTCAGACTCGGCACTGGGGATAAATTAAATTAGCCACAGACTCATTAAAAATAAAATGATCTGATGTGAAATACTTATTTTAAACTTATTTTTTTATTTATCTATCTTGGATCTACTTAGTAGTACATTGATGAGACTTGTTCTTACAAGTAGATGGTTACTAACCACAAAGAGCACAGATGCTGTATGTATAGGGAATAATATAGCCTACTGCCTGTAGCAGTTAGTTCAACTAAATTTACATACTTAAACTTTTGGGTGTCAACTGTCTTCAGTTCACGTTACAGTAAATAATTTGTTGTGAACTTCTCTGCAGAGTGTACACATTTCTTTTTCTTTATAAATTAAACGGGCTTCGGTCTTCATTTGTTTTTTTAAAAACATGTCCAGGCTAATGGCTAATACCTTCAAATGTGGATAGTGGTGTTATGATTTATAAAAACTGCTGTGTTCTGTGGCTGATGTGAGTCATAAGTGTTTCTGTTTTCTTGTGACTCAGTTCGTACCTCCACTGTCGTTGGGCTGACCTGGAAGAGCTGGAGAAGGACAAGAGAATACATCAGAAGGTCAAGAGGTTTAGGGCCAAACAACAACTCAACAACTTTATAACTGAGGTAAGAGCAGAGCTCTACTCTACAGTTAGTCCATTACCAGGCTCTTGACACTCCGCTGCACCACGGAACACAAGCATCAAACCAGCTGACAACTCTCAGGCTATTCTGTTGAGTTTCTTAGTGTCAAAGTAGACTCTTTACACATTGTGTATAAAGAATTGAACATGTTAAATGGGGAAAACGGCATTTTACCATAACCTCATTTTAATATTTGCTGTAAAGCATTAAAAGTCACAAAAGTCTTATTGAGTCTGACAAATAAAACTTGCTTCCTTTCTAGATGGATGATGAGCCTTTTAACCCAGACTATGTGGAGGTGGACCGTGTCCTGGATGTTTCAGAGAGCACAGATGAAAATGGAGAGGTACTTTGATCTTTTCCTGTCATCTTTCATGGGCTTTGCGATGTGCTCTCTCTCTCTTTTCACACTCGCCAAACCTCCCTTTGTCTTTTGTATCTTGGCCTGTAGATGGTGACTTTATATTTGGTGAAATGGTGCAGTCTGCCGTATGAAGACTCCACCTGGGAGCTCAAGGCTGACATCGACCAGTCCAAGATAGAGGAATATGAACGCATTGCAGCACGCACACCCAACACTAAGAGAGTGGTAAGTTGTGTGTGTGTGTGTGTGTGTGTGTGTGCGTGCGTGCGTGCGCTATCTGTGTTCCAGCCTCCCTCCAGTAGGCGTGTGTCTGTTGGCCTGCTGCCTGTTCCTTCCTCCTCCAGATTTACAGCTCCCTTAACTGCTTTCCACAGGGCCATGATCTTGTGGTCTTACACTCACACACACGCCCTGCTGTTGTGGCCAGGCCAAACCACTAACAGCGTATTTAATGCTGAACAGAAACAGCTGACTGGCTGCAGTCCTTCCCTCCATTACTCCTTTCAGTGTCCATCCATTTAACTGCTGCCTGCTGTCTTTAAGGGCCGTGTTAGAAGCGCTTTGTCATAGATCAGCAGTATTTAGAGGGAGCTATTTCTACTGTGATTTAGATTGTCATTTGGACTGACGTAAAACTTTTGGAGTACCTGTGTCGGATGTTCATCATCTTCAAAAATTAAATCTCCTGAGTGTGTCGGTCAATAATGTGACTTCTTCATAGTTTAACCCACAATCAACAAATTAATACATTTGACTGTGATGAGAGAGAGTGTACGTTTTCTCTGAAAGTTGACTTAAAAAATAGTTGATTAAGCAGATGTTTCACCTTAAATGTGGCCCATGAAAACCATTGTCAGTTTATGCACACCATTCAGAAAATCACCATCATGCTCCAATAACTTGATTGGGGTTAATAATTCTGTGTCGTTTGATAACCCTAAATAATTTCTGTGCCTAGGATCGTCCTCACGCAGTTGACTGGAAAAAGCTGGATAGCTCCAGGGAATACAGGAACGGAAATGCACTCAGGGAATACCAGTTGGAAGGCCTCAACTGGCTTACTTTCAACTGGTACAACTCGTAAGTTACCAATAACTTTGGTCTGTTAGGACTGGTCCCTAAATGCAACTGTACTGCTTGTACAACATTTAAAAGTTGGTCTGATCTAGCAGTAAATAAACAAATAGAAGGCTCTTCTTCACAATAGTTGAGTTTTTGTTTAAACTGTTTGAATTGTACTATAGATTTAATTTACTTTAGAAGGACTTAAGTTCATTTTGTTGTTGATTTGAATTTTAAAGTGAACAGAGTTTCTGTTACTCTGACTACCACATCAATAGAAAATGGGCTGGATAAAATAATAAAAACACTTTTCCAGCATAATACCATACAGTTTCATTGTAATCAAGGTTTTCTGTAATATAATGTAAGCATCAAGCGTATTATAGGATTGGGGTAATATAACATTCTTAAAACTACAGTGACTTCAATATATATTCAGAACCCATTCACTAAAATGTGGTCCTGCAAATTATTGCCCTTTTGCTTTAGCTTTCTTGACATGTCTAGAACTGGATAAAAGGATAAATGCAGAAAGGTCTATAAAGAAAACCTGCTCTTCTGTGCACATGACCTGACTTAACCTTTCAGCATGACGAGTTTGCTGAATTGTCCGACTCTTCTTGACTGGCTCAGCCAAAGCCCAATCTCAAAGTGTGAAGGGATGTGAACACTTTCTGAAGCACCAGTTATTTTTCACATTGTCTCATATGTTTTCAGCATTAGTTCACTGGAGTGGATAAAATGTTTTCCAATTTGAAAAAGAGTGAACAGGCAGAAAGTAATCTTTTCAAAACAGGTTTGCTGAGTCATGTAAAAGTCATGACAGTTTACACCAAAGCCACATTGGGGGCAGTCTTTCATACCTGGCAAACAAGGCCTTTGATTCTGTGGTTCTCACTGTGCGTGTATCTTTTGTCATTTGTAGACGTAACTGTATCTTGGCTGATGAGATGGGTCTTGGGAAGACCATCCAGTCCATAACATTCCTCTATGAGATTTACATGAAGGGCATTGAGGGGCCATTCCTGGTGATCGCCCCACTCTCCACCATCCCCAACTGGGAGCGAGAGTTCAGGACCTGGACTGAGCTCAATGTGGTGGTCTACCACGGCAGCCAGGCCAGCCGGAAGACCATCCAAGCCTACGAGATGTACTACAGAGACACACAGGTAAACAAAGCAGGGCACATCAGCTCTTTTACTCATAAACAAAGTTTCTTAAGAGATAGTTGTAAATATTGTCAGTCAGTCACGTTAGGGTATTGTCATTTATCCAGTCTAGGTTGTAGCTTAACACCAGCTTCCTGAAGTTTAAGAAACAGGTGAAGGAAATTAACAGAATGTGTGGTGTTCTCAGGAGACGGGAGACAGTTGACTTGGAGGAGGAACATGTCAATTGTACCTTAGATGTTGTGTGAGACAGTCAGCAGATTTGATCTCCTCCTTAGTAAAGGGGAAGACTTAATCAGTCAATGCTGCTTTGCTGCATAAGCTCTCACAGTACCCTGACTGTAATCCATGTACTGTAAAGTCTCACTGTACAATTCAATTAGCATTTCTTTGCGTAACCTTCACCACAGCCTGAACCTGTGAAGAAAATAAGCCGTAACAGTGTTTTGCTTGTTGTTTCTTGCTGAGGCAGTTTTCAAGGTCGCAGTAGAGTGACGCTTTGTATGCTATGACTTTGATGGCTTACAGATTTTGATAATGAATGGACACAAGTAGATAGTGCTGTTACTCCATCACAGCGAAAGATAAAGATGTTAGATTATTCTGACCTTAATTATATTCTATCCAGGGTAAGATATTAAAGGGAGTGTATCGGTTCCATGCGGTGATAACAACCTTCGAGATGATTCTGGCTGACTGTCCGGAGCTCCGCAGTGTCCCATGGCGCTGTGTGGTAATAGATGAAGCCCACCGCCTCAAAAACCGAAACTGCAAACTACTGGAAGGACTCAAAATGATGGATATGGTGAGTGGTGGTGGTTTTATGTAACATATGGTGTTCGCTACAGCAATACAATAAGAGGAATAAAGAAGATAGAAGTATGGGTTTGGAGAGTCTTGACAGATTACAAGTTCTAGTCCTGTAGGCATTTGATTTTATGCATCTGCTTTCTCCTTCAGGAGCACAAAGTTCTGTTGACAGGAACTCCTCTCCAGAACACTGTGGAGGAGCTCTTCAGTTTGCTTAACTTCCTGGAGCCTGACAGGTTCCCATCTGAGCAGACATTCATGACTGAATTCGGAGACCTCAAGACTGAAGAACAGGTAAGCAGATAGTTGAGTCTTTATTTGGCTTGGCTCAGTTTGTAAGTTCTTGTTCTAATGAAGTGTTGACATTGCTTCTCTGTGTCTTAGGTTCAGAAATTGCAAGGCATTCTGAAGCCCATGATGCTGAGAAGACTAAAGGAGGATGTGGAGAAGAACCTAGCCCCTAAGGAAGAGACCATCATTGAGGTAGGACAGTAGTGTCAAAACTCTTTAACATGTTCTGGTGGGGTTCTTCAGTTAGTCAAACATAAAAAGTAAATATTTATAATCCAGCCCACGTCCTGTTACACTTGGTTCAAATGCTGCGTTGTTGTCAGGTGGAGCTCACCAACATCCAGAAGAAATACTATCGAGCCATTCTGGAGAAGAACTTCTCCTTTCTATCAAAAGGAGGTGCAGGGGGAGGAGGAGGCGGAGGAGCCAGTGTCCCCAACCTCCTCAACACAATGATGGAGCTGAGGAAATGTTGCAACCACCCTTACCTCATTACTGGTACACACATACATCCTGCAAAAAAATTATGATATAGCTTTGCATTGTAAAGACTCAGCAAACTAAATATTTGTTATTTGTGTAGGAGCGGAAGAGAAGATTATTGAGGAGTTCAGGGAGTCCCACAGCGGGGTAGATATGCCGGACACAGCCCTGCAGGCCATGATCCAGGCTGCCGGCAAGCTGGTGCTCATTGACAAGCTGCTGCCCAAACTGAAGGCTGGTGGCCACAGAGTCCTGGTGTTCAGTCAGATGGTCCGCTGTCTAGACATCCTGGAGGACTACCTCATCCAGAAACGGTGAGATGGGGGGTGTAGTGTAGGGGACTATACTGGACTTGATTTGATCTGCTGATACAGTGGCAAATGTGATAATTGCATTTCGCTTCCAAGTGCACATGCAAGATACAACTTGAAAATGTATTTAAACAGAAAATTAATCAATCTTGAAAGAAATCTCGTCAGAATAGCATTTCCTAAGTTTTACTAAAAACTGCTGATGGTTATCAACCTTAAGTCTAGAAGGATTCTAATACATGTAATGTAAACTTACACAATGATTTTGTTAAACTGGAGTTTTTGTTTCCCACAGCTTTACCTCAAAATGACATGTACATAAATGTGTAAGGGCTGGAAAGTGGACTTGAGCAAGTTGTCTGTGGTCAAAGTGGCAAAATTTCACATTTCATGCAGGTCTACTTGATTAAAAAACTAAAGGTGCTTATTCAAAAATATAAAGTTGATAAGCCTGAATTGTGTTTTTATGGTAATGGAAGATGAACTAGGAGAATGTGACTTCCTAAAATTGACTTGACGCAGTGTCATAGAGTAGTGTATTAGTTTGTTGGAGTTGTAGGGAATACAAAAGCATGACTTTGTGTGGCTGGATAGCATTGTGATAAATGTCTCACTGCCCTCCATGCCGGAGATAGCTGTGGCCTACTTCCAGTTGGGGTACTTAAGCAAGACCTCCTTATGCTTGTACCTTGTATCTCACTGGCAAGTTGCTTTGGATAAAAGTGTCTGCTAAATGTAATGTAATGTAAACTGTTGCAGTTTAACAGTAGTGGTACAGAGGGAAATTTCTTCCATCTGATGGTCTTTTAACTCTGACACCAGGTGCAGGCAAATTTAATATCAGACTTATCTATTTACTGTATCTTCAACCTAAAACAGGAGTACAGTAAAACAGTGTTATATTTTAGCTGTTATGTTATTATTAACAAAATCTAAAGATCTGTGTGTGTGTGTGTGTGTGTGTGTGTGTGTGTGTGTGTGTGTGTGTGTGTGTGTGTGTGTGTATATACACACACATACACTACAGAATTGACTTTCCTATTGATGGCCAGCATTTCAAGAATTAACACTGGTCATTTCTGTCCAGATATCCCTATGAGCGTATAGATGGCAGAGTCCGTGGTAATCTGCGACAGGCAGCCATTGACCGCTTCTCTAGGCCGGACTCGGACCGCTTTGTCTTCTTGCTGTGTACAAGAGCTGGAGGACTTGGCATCAACCTAACTGCAGCGGACACATGTATCATCTTTGACTCTGACTGGAACCCCCAGAATGACCTGCAGGTACGAACCGCAACTTGCTTTACCCACAGTTTGTTGTGTATTGGTCCTGGGTGCTCTGCAGGACCAGCTTTCCATGGGGGTGAGTTTCGAGTTCACACTGTCTTAATGTAATGACTCTGCCAGCCACATTGAGCTCTGGTTCACCGGACCATATCATTAGTCCTCCTTTAACCACACAGCTGCACCAGAACACCCTCCTGTGGACTGAACAGAAAAGTAAGCAAATGAACAATGTTTTTGAATCTCTGTCTTCCATCTACTAGGCCCAGGCCAGATGTCACCGCATTGGCCAATCCAAGTCGGTAAAGATCTACCGCCTGATCACCAGAAATAGCTACGAGAGGGAGATGTTTGACAAGGCCAGTCTTAAGCTGGGCCTCGACAAGGCCGTGCTGCAAAGCATGAGCGGACGGGAGAACGCCAACAGTGGGGTGAGGCTCATCACAGTCACACATCCAGTATCTATACCAGTACCATCAGATAATTTTTTTTTTTTTTTTTTTTTAACACTGGGACTACTGGCTTTTGTGGTCATACCTAGGAGCCCGGCAGTGTGGTCAAATGACCACCTGGCCCCCTGTGGACAGCTGCTTTTATTATGTAAAGACAGTCGTTAACGGCACATGTCGGGATGGGGGCAGCTGGGGGGAGGGTTGTCGCTGACACACTACAAGGGGAACGGAGGCCCGCTGAAGCTCTGCCTCACCAAGCCATCTTATGGAGACATCCACACACCTTTATGCAACAGATTTATTCATGAAAATGAATTCTGCTTGATCCACTGTCCACATGTGAACCTATAGCAACCAGCATGTCGTGTGGTTCAAAGTGCAGCAATGCTTCACCTGGCACACGGCCAGGTGAAGCATCTTTTTCCAGGGCTAGGCGTGGTGGGTTGATTTCGAAGCTCTTGCTCCTTCATTGCCTTTTTTCCTAAGCGCTGCCATGTCTATCGGGTTATAGAAGATGGAGACTGGCCAGCGCCGTGTTCTTTTGCGCAACTGTAGTCACGCACCATTTGGTCCATTACGTCCACGCCAGCTGTTGAATGAAAGTGGGCGGCCCTTCCATGCCCAGCGCCCCTCAATGAAACATTGTCATAACACTGCACTTGACAATTGTTGCACATTTCCCACTTCTGAATGGTGAATGGCCCACCCATAGAAACAGCAGAAGTGAAAAATGTGCATTTGCAATTATATGTCTAATGGACAAAGGAGGAAAGAATGTCCTCACTGTAACATGGTCATAACACTGCACTAGAGTTTTCATGCCTGCCGACATCTGCATCCCCCACTCTAATCAGGGAGGGGGATGCAGATCTCGGCAACTTCAAGTTGCCAAATATTGCACCCCCTTCCCTTGTTAACTGTAACACACGTTATAGCCTAACCAGATTTGTCCATCTTTTAGATTATTTTAAGCTGACATTGAAAATTCACGTATGCAAAAGTGGGACAAAGTCTGCTACAGATCAATGTATGAATGTTATCAATGTGTCATACTTTGTCAAGTCAAGCTCAATCTAATAAAATATCTGCTAATAATAAGCGCCTCACACTTTTACGTAAATTATTTTTCACTTTCAGCCTAAAATAATCTAAAAGATGGACAAATGACAAATGGCGTTTTGTGTGTTAGGCTACAATTAATAAGGGAGGGAGGTGCAATATTTGGCAACTCTGAGTTGCCGAGATCTGCATTTTTTCCCCTGATTAGAGTCGGGGATGTAGATCTCCAGTCCCGCTCCGTGTCACACTGAGTGGATCCGTTCGTTAGTTCTATGTATGTGTTACGTGACCAACGGATAAAGCACCAAAGACGACTTGTCATCCCGCTTAGGAGAAGGAAGAAGTGTGTGGATGTCTCCATAAGATTGTGGTGTGTCAGCGACAACCCTCCCCCCATCTGCCCCCAACATGCGCCACTAACGACCGTCTTTACATAATAAAAGCAGCTGTCCACAGGGGGCCAGGTGGTCATTTGACCACACTGCCGGGCTCCTAGGTATATTGTCATTTGACCCATCTGTCGTACTGCTAGTGTATGTTTTAGAATTAAAATCCACAAGCTGGACAGTCATTCATGAGGTTTAAAACACTAAAAAATAATAATTTTACATCTGCGGTTCCAGGTCCAGCAATTGTCCAAGAAGGAGATCGAGGACCTGCTCAGAAAAGGAG
Organism: Anabas testudineus; assembly: GCF_900324465.2. Lineage (NCBI taxonomy): Eukaryota > Metazoa > Chordata > Actinopteri > Anabantiformes > Anabantidae > Anabas > Anabas testudineus. The sequence continues at coordinate 631,950 of NC_046626.1, forward strand.
CATATGGAGCTCTAATGGATGAGGAAGATGAAGGCTCCAAATTTTGTGAAGAAGACATTGACCAGATCCTGCAGAGACGAACCCACACCATCACCATAGAGTCTGAGGGCAAGGGGTCTACATTCGCTAAGGTAACAAATCAAAACTTGGTCTGTCTATACTGTATGGTAGGTTTGTGATATGTGTGTTAGAAGTACAGTGCATCCAGAAAATACTCTGTGCCTACCTTTTTTCAAATTTTGTTATGTTACAGCCCTTTTTCAAAAATGGATTAAATTCATTATTCTCCTCAAAATTCTACAGACGATATCCCAAATGAAAAGATCAGATGTTCACGAGTATTCATTCTTTTTAGGTATGATGCTACACTTATTTTGGGGTGGTTTCTCCCATTCTTTGCAGTACCTCTCAAGGTCCATCAGATTGTATGGAGATTGTCGGTGCACATTCACGCCGTCATTTTCAGATTTTTCCGGAAATGTTTAATCAGGTTCAAGTGTGTGCACTGGTCCAAGCTTCTTCCATTCCTCGATACAATGCTGTTCAATCAACTGACTTCTCTACAGGTGAACTCAAGTTGTAGAAACATCTAAAGGATGATCAGTGGAAACAGGATTCACCAGAGCTCAGTTTTGAGTATCAAGGCAAAGATTGTGAATACTACTGTACATATTTTTATTTATTTTAATAAATATGCAAAGTTTTCAAACAAACTTATTTCACTTTGACATATGACACGATATTTTATATGGAATTCTAATATACCAAAATGTGCAAAAATTAAGCACTCTGAATACTTTCTGGATGCACTGTGTGTCTGTATGTACCTGTATGATTATCTAGCATTGACCGTCATGTTTTCCTATATCTGCAGGCCAGTTTTGTTGCAGCAGGAAACCGAACAGACATTTCTCTGGAGGATCCAGACTTTTGGCAGAAATGGGCAAAGAAGGCAGAGCTGGACCTGGATGCCATCAATGGAAGGGTACCACAGACACATTTGTCTCTCTTTAGTTTTGTGAACTGTCCTTACTTGATGCATTTTCTTCTTACCCCAACATGAGTCGAATCTTAATCTTTTTTGAGAGAGAGACCACCCAGAATGTGCTCACAACAGTGGTTACTATGTGTCCTCACAATGATGTAAGATCTTACTAAAAACTGGAAAATCACAGTTTAAATCCCATTCAAGAATACACACCTGATGAACCATAAAGCTAAAGCCTGAGAAGAGTCAACAATATCCAAAAACCGTCTTCACACACACTTGGCAGTATCACCTTATGGAAAGGTGACTAGCGGTGGTAATTAGTCAGGCTAGAAGGAGGAAAGTGAGACAGACTAAGAGAGAGATGGAAAGAGCAGGGTGGAGGAAAAGAGAGAGATTAATATTGACAGTTGGGAATCTCCTCTCTTCCTTAATTACCCATGTTTCCGTGTGTGTGTGTGTTTGAGTGAGAGCGAGAGTAAGCTCCTTAGCTCCACTTAACAGCACAGATGCCTGGAGGGTACAGAGATATCACTTAGCCTAGTGCTCACACAAACACAAGCACACAGACATTAGTGTTTCAATAGTTATGAGGACAAGCTTTTTTTTTTATTTAATCCCTTTACCTTAACATCTACACTTAATTTTAACTCTAACCCTCAAACTGGCCCTTGATGTTGTGAGTGTGTCGAAACATTCTTCCAACAGCCATAGAAAGACAAAGAAAAACACACACAGACACGAGATCAATCTCATTCGTAAACACATGATTCCAAGAGTCTTCTTTCCTTCCCTCTTGATATTTCTTCACTTACCTCTCTATGTATTTCTTCTTTCCTTTGCTGCCTCCTTTGTGGGGGTGGCCTGCTCCCCTGGGATTTCTTATTGTACAACGTCAAAATGGAAATGACTGCAGCACTCTGTGATAATTGCAGAACCAACTACTGTCCTGTTTGCACATGTTAATGGAATTGAAGGGGGGGGGGGGGGGTCATATTCATTGAAAAAAAAAAATTTAATTCATTAGACAACATAATTAATGTCAGTTTATGTTTGAGCTGGACAGCAATTTTCTCAGCATCAGGAATGAAACGTGGGGCAAAATATCCAATTACTCAGATTTGGACTAAAATAAACCATGTATTTAGTGTTCACACCACTCGGACTAAAAAAGAAATGTACAAATGGGCCACATGTACTTTGCATATTGTTACTAGTGGATTTTAGACGGTCTGTAATTAAAACCAGGTTCCTAGTAAAGATCATTAAAAGCGTTAAAATGGTAAAGGCCATAAAGGTACACCAACTAAACATTTTCTTTGAATGTGTCTCTAGAACACACTGGTGATTGACACGCCAAGAGTGAGGAAGCAGACCCGGCACTACAGCAGTGTGAAGGAGGATGAGATGCTGGAGTTCTCTGAGCTGGAGAGTGATGACGATGAACCGAGCAAACCCTTGTCCAAACCACGACGACCCCAAGACAAAACCCAGGGCTACCCCCGGTCTGAGTGCTTCAGAGTAGAGAAGAACCTGCTTGTCTATGGGTCTGTCACATATTCATGTTTCCCCCTCACAAAAAAGATTTATTGACAATGCAGAAATGCCTTTTCCTCCAAGGCTGTATCTATGAAAGCATAGATGCCACTTAATAAGAAACTACAGCCATAAAACATCTAAGTACAAAACAATTAAAAGGAGGGAGGCTAACTGTTTGCATAGGTAAAAAAATTCAACAAGCACAAGATGGAAAGCAATTATTCAAATGGCTTAATGGCTACAACAAGGATAGAATGCCACCAAAATAGACAATTCACTAGAAAAGGAGAATAAAATAGTTTAGATTGTGGTGGATGTAAAGTCATGTTGGTGGGTGCTGTCCATCAATCAACTAATGTGTGCATTTGTATGTCATAGAGCACACAAGCTAAAAGGTGCACATGGAGCGATTTAGTAGGCCTGTGCAATAATCAGTAGTGCATGTAAACGCACACTTGTATACATGGTGCTTATTCTAGTGAACACAAAGTGGCCTTGGTGTGCAACTGACATTTAACCTGTGACACAAATATTTTTTAAAATCATATACACTTAATTCAGAGTTGTACTAGTTCACAGTAATAAAGTCACAGGAGTACAGTAAACTGCACCCAAAGACAAACTGACAGTCCTACCATAGATAGTGACAGTGGTGCTAGTGAGATGTCAGCATTGTTATTGTTACAGTCTAGTCTTGTAGCCTGAGGCTGTAGGACACAAAAACACACTGTCTGACTGAGTCTGTCCTCTCTGCTCAGCACTCTCTGTTGTCTTTTCCCATCTCTCTCTCTCTCTCTCTCACGCGCCTTCATCCACCATATCCATCTAGTCGTTCAGAGTATGACAGGTTCCCATGGTTCAGTGAAACTCAGGAATCAGTAGTGGACAAAGTTTAAATGAGAACCAGACAGTCTGAGGGACGCTGTCTGCCACATCAGCCTTTAGGGTCACTTGCTCTGTGGAGTTAGTGGGGAGGGGGAGTTCAGCTATGAAACGCCTGGGTGGCACTAGTTACGGTGCCAGCTACAGTTAAGTCAACAGACTGGTAAAACGAGAGCCCGGCATTTATCAGTGTCTGCCACTGGAGTGTGATTGATGCCTGGGCTGCAAAACAAAAAGATGTGGAATTGAGTTTATAGTCTCGAAGGATCAGGGTCATGTTGGCTACAAACTGTCTGACTTAGTTTAGTTTAGTATTTCAAAGGATCTAAACAAGTAGGGCATTTTAGTAAAGAAAACTGAAGTCAACGATTATGTTAAGCAAAAGGATGAAATAATTCAGTTCAGTTCATAATTAGGTTTATTTTGAGCTTTTCCTGCATTTTCCTTATTTTAGTTACCATAGCATTGAATTTGTTTTTCAGATCAGTTTTTCACTGTACACGTTTACAAATGCTATTGGAATATGGTCATTTTAAGACTGTCTGGTGTTTGCATTAGAGTATTTTAGTTTATTAATTGTATCATTACCATTAACACACACCTGAAAACACCTGATCTAAGTTATCAGCAGTGGGAAGAGAAGGGAGAGTTGGAAAACAAGCAGGGAAGTGGCCCTCGAGGACCACGGTTGGCCACTCTTGTTGTAAAGTCAGTAGTATTAGTTTGAAGCCAGATATATCCATATGCTTGACAGCCTTGTCTTTTTGCTCTTTGTGCACGTCTGTCTTTAGCTGGGGCAGGTGGAGCGACATCCTGGCTCACGGTCGTTTCAAGCGCCCCCTAAAGGAGGCTGATGTTGAAACCATCTGCAGAGCCCTGCTGGCCTACTGCCTGCTGCATTACCGCGGGGATGAGAACATTAAAAGCTTCATCTGGGACTTGATCACCCCAAGTGAAGATGGGACTACTAAGACGCTTACCAACCACTCAGGTAAAACACACTCACTCAAGAGGTAAAACAGCTTAGCCATCCCCCTTTTCATGAGATCATTAGATGATGGCTAAAGTTAGCGTAATTTATCATTACGTGCACAGCTGAAAAGACATCTCCTAGTAAACAGGGCAGGTTATATATAGATATTGACAGATAGCTTGCTAGGTTCCTAACATCTCAAGCTTATAATGCCTACTGCTAAGTGAAGAGCGACACTGCACACAGTTTAATTACAGTGTTTACTTACAGCTACATAGGGAGCGGTTCCGCTATCACAAGAGCCTTCGAGTTGTGCTGCCATGTTTTTACATTACCTAAAATGGACTAACAAAATACTGACTCTAGAAAGGAAATCTAATTTAACTTTGGTGACACTAAAGTAATAATATTTAATTTACATTGAATGCATGGGCTTAAGTTCCAAATAGGGTTAACTAAATCCAGTTTTCTCAATGAATAGCTATCTCAAGTAATCTTGTGACTTTACATATTACCAGTTGATGCAGTCATAGAAGATGAAACCTCACAGACGCCATAGACTTCCTCACGCTTGGAAGTACAAGTACACTTGTTTAAGCACTTTAGTGTTTTTGTCGTGTTCCTTGATAACTTTGATATTTGTGAGTAGAAACACTGCTGCACAGGAGCCTTGATCAAATAAAATACAAACATTAGTAAAACTCTAATTTACATCAGGAACTCTGAGAGATTTGTCTGTGATTCAAGTAAGTAAACAAGATTTGAATCTGGCCAAGAACCTTCTAGGAGTGCTACGTAGACAATTCTGGCACTATTTAAGTATGTACCGACTCCAAGTGAACCCAGCAATATGTCAGATGTTTTTGTTTTTTGGAAAATATCCAGAATGTGTAAAAATGAATTACACACTCAAAGAATAAAAGGCACTTGTACAATTTTGAAGATTCACCAGTCATTTGTAAAATCCTATGACCTATTCACCTACTACCTTCTCTCTCTCTCTTTTCAATAGGTCTCTCCACCCCAGTCCCTCGGGGAAGAAAAGGGAAGAAGGGGAAGCCCCCAGTTCCGCCTCCACAGACTCCACGAGCCGATTGGTTAGCCAGCTGCAATCCCGACCATTTACTGCAAGAGGATAGCTACAAGAGACACCTAAAACATCACTGTAACAAGTAGGGCTTCCTCAGACATCGACACACACCTGAAACACTGTGATAACATCATGTTTTTCAATTGTTAGCAGGCAGATATTTTCCTAAAATATTGTTGGTAGAATTAGCGTTGACATAGTGGGAACAACCAAAATAATATGAACGGAACTTGAGCTTGGAGTGGACCCATGTGGCACGTGTGACATTTTCCGAGTACGGCTCAACAACCACATGCACAGCATAACTTTAAGAAATGCAGCAGTCTTCCCGTTGTCTTCCTCACACTCATTTGCTCTGTGAACAGCTCTCTCTTTTGTTGTCAGGTAGATATGCTTCTGTGCAATCCAGATTCAGTTTTTTTTTCTTGAGGGGAAAGTTTGTATGTGTGTGTCTGGCTGTGTGCCAGGCCAGGTGCTAAGCAGGCAGACCTGTTGGAAATGAGTGAAAGATGCATGTGCACACAAATGCACACACACAGACACGCACATACACACTCTTGGGGGTGATTATGTGGTGCCATCTGCTAGGCTGGAGCACAGTGTTGTGTGGCTAATCAGGCCTGGCACATTGATGGATGAGCACACAGAGCCTGCCAACACACACACACACGCTCTCTCGCTCTCTCTCTCTCTCTCTCTCTCTCTCTCACTGCAACTTGTGATGCTATTGATGCACAAACACACACCACAGAATGAGTTGCAAATTACTGTCTTTATACCCTTGCCCCTCACTTCACCGCCTCTCCAAACTTTGTTCCCTCTCTTCCAACACAGCTCTCTGTCTTTTCGGTTCTCATCCTCTCTGCTCCTCCCACATACCGCCTCCTCCTGCTCCCCCTTCCACTTCTCCTCCCCTCCCTGTCCAAATGCCATTATTGACATTAAGTCATGGTTACAAATCTGGTGACAAATGTTTACAGTGAAGCGGATCTCCCAGTCTCCCAATGCTTTTTACTGTCAGTAGATCAGATGTGACTTCTCATTCTACAGCTTGGTTTCCTGTCTCTCTGTATTGTCCACTATCAAACTAAAGCATTAAAAAGTGTTTGATAACAAAGTGAATAATGTGAAATGGATGTACAGCATCCAGCAATTATAAAATTAAAGCAGCTGCCCAAAATAGCTCTGGTTCAGCCACTCGACCTGTTGTGATGTCATTTGAGTTGATTCACTCTTTAAATAACTTCTCAAGCTAAAAAACAAACAAACATTCTCTGACTCCAGGTTTTCCAATGAGACAATTTGCTGCATTTTTGTTTTGTATCTTTGCAAATTAAATATTTGACGTGCCAACACTCAGAATCTGTTGTCTGTATTTGAACTAAATCACACATGCACACACTGTCTCTGGAAGAACAGCTTAACTAACTTTTTACGCTATCTCAGGGTGTTGCTGAGGGTGAGGATGCTGTACTATCTGAGACAGGAAGTCATCGGTGACCAAGCCACGCGCATCCTGGAAGGAGCAGATTCCAAGTCAGTAGATACTTCATATTACTTTCTGTGTCTCATTTAATATCTCCTTTACACATCTTTATATTTTACTGAGAACAAAGAAATCTAATTATGTCTTTCTAACATAACTGATCTAAAACTAGTTGTCTGCAAAGATGTAAAACAGACCCATCGAGTTGTTTGTGTTCAAAATGGTGTGTGTTAAATGTGGGGACCAGATTGTGTGAAAGTAGAAAGGAAAACATCCATCATGTGTAAATGGATGTTTATTGAAGAAAGGCTCTTATTTATTGGATTAGTCATGAAAGTGAGTCAATGATGGATATTTTTATGAATACATCATGAATTATTAGTGGGGTGTATTTCTGTCTGTTCTAGTGGCCTCTTTACCAGGCTTCTTCGTATTCTAATAAACACAACACCGATATTTTATCTGTGTGTTTTTTGACCCAATTAGGAATAGTTTTCTACTTTTTACAAGCTATATCTTTTTATCATGGAGATTAAACCCTCTTAAGTTCACCTTCTTGCAGCTCCTACACTGCTCCCTCCATGTTTTTCACCACCACAATGCACTTTTCTTGGCATCTGTCCATCTTGTCCCCTTCTCTGCAGTGCATCTCCCATCACCCTTTCACCCAGATGTGAATGCATTTATAATGTGAAGCACACTCACGTCATGTTGTCGTCTCCCACTCTTCCCCCATTCCCTCCCCCTAGCTCAACGTGTGTGTGTGTGTGTGTGTGTGTGTGTGTGTGTGTGTGTGTGTGTGTGTGTGTGTGTGTGTGTGTGTGTGTGAGAGCATACGGGGTGCCATCGTGCCAACATATGCCAGAGGGATTTAGCATGCCAGTCTTGGCGCGCACGTGTATGTTTGTGTTGCCAAGGCCGGGCATGCTGCTGTTTGCAGAGATAAGGGACCGTTTCCCTGGTTTCTCCTCTCCTCCTGTCACCATGTCTTTCTGCTTCTATTGTGCATTGTAGCCTTTCACTCCATAACTAGCTGGAAATACCATTTTCTACCATCTTTGTTCCATAATAGAGGATTTTGTTTGGTACCACAACACAGAATATATCCTACAAAAAAAATATGCATCTTGAAACTATTTTCAGTTTTTCACTTTCAGCAGCTTAGTAAGGACACAGAACCTTTCACTTTTTAAACTTTGTGCTCTAGATTTAATTTTAAATAAACTGTCGTGCATGTTTCACTAATAATCGTCACCCAATGCAAATTACAATTTTATTCACTAAAACCTAAGCATAAAACAAAGAATTTGCAAAAGGTGAAGGGGTCTGAAATCTCATGTACGTGTACGTGTATGAATAATTGTGCTCTGGACCAGGAAATTTGGTCATATAGAGAAACAACATATAGATTACCTGCTTTAGTTTACTGCTGAGTCATTACCAAAAATCCTAGTAGAATAAGATCTTATAAATCAAAGAATAAAGGTTGAAACTATGTTGACCAATGTCAAATATGAGAGTAGATAGACACTCCATATATAAAATACATAAAATACTCCAGCAGTACAACTAAAAACTGCTATTTTTTTTTCCTAAATAATAAATCATTATTACTGCAGGTGTAAGCAACCTTTTTGTTTTTGAGATGATCATCTCTAAATTCTTTATTGCTAATCCTAACTGTTGTTAGTTTATTTAGAAATTTAACTTTGAAGGGACATTTTATATGTAGTGCCTGGGAAGGAGTGTAGTACAGGTTCATCTCAACAAATTTCAAGCAACCTGGTCTTCAACAGCACCTTAACACTGCCACAGGCTGAACATTAAGCTGTGTCCCCTTTACCTCATGATTATTTTTTCTATATGTGCTTGAACGTTACTGCTTTCACACAAAGAAATGGGAAGGAATTGAGTGTAATCATTAGACGGTCATTAGAGGTGCATCTGTACAACATGACGGAGCAAGAGCAGAATGAAAATCATGAGAAGTAATATCATTAAATGTTAAGGGTAGTCGTTTTCATGTCTATCTGGCAGGTGATGCCTTTTTAGAATCTGTTCTCAACGCAAATTGATTCTAATGTGATTTCTGCTCTTCCTTTTTCTTTTTCCTCATTAAGAGTTGAAACTGGAGACTGATGCCATGCTGAAGCAAATCCGAATGCACACAAACACACACAGTTTGATTATCAGTGATGTGATATGTTTATCTCTGCCACAGTGAGCTGGATATCTGGATTCCCCAGCCCTTCCATGCTGAGGTCCCAGCTGACTGGTGGGACAGCGAGGCTGACAAATCTCTGCTCGTTGGTGTTTTCAAACACGGTAAGAACACTCGCTAGCACTGTGACACACTCATGAACATACAAATCTAAATCATCCTACACAGCATATAGGCAGTTAACAAAACAATACAAAATAAACATCACACATGTCAGCATCTTCAGACACCCTTGGACATTCTTCACTGACTCCCATCCCAGTAAGCATCACGCAAGCAGTCACACATACATTGTCAAACACATCCCACCCACTTCTGCTGCCACCAGTTGATTGGTGTTGCTATGGCAATAGCGGCACGCAGCTGGCAGGCACAGCGTGCTTTCGGGAAAAATGATTGATGGCTGGTTACACCACTAGCTGTGTGTGCGCATGCGCACTGTGCAGTGCGTTATTGGTGTTAAGAAAGCTAATCCCCAAGTTAAAATACCCAAATGTTTTCTGTGCTAACTCACATTCACTTAATCTGTTAACTCTGTTATTTGGAAAATGTACCAATTTTGTTGATGTCTTAATGACCCACCTTCTGAGTACTGACGGGGTGAGTGAGTGCAAGTGCCCGTGCGTGTGGACCCTCTTTCATACTAATTTGGTATAATTGTCATAATTTTTCCATCATTGCCACCCTTTATGATTCAATTAGGACACACACACACTAACACACAGTAATACAAAAGTACTCCCCATATTTAATCATAATTCTTATTCACTAGAGAATGAGGGGAATAGCTAACACATGTGCGCATACATATACACAAACACGTACAGTTAGCTTTGTATGTAGATACACACAACCACAGAAAACAGAGCATCACACACAGAAAGGTGATGGACTATAAAGGCCCTCGTGATTAATGTTTGGCTGCAGGCGCAGAGCTGTGTGTGATTCTGTGTGGCAGAGATGCCTCTCCTACTTTACTTTTTTTTTTTTTTTTTTTAATCTCCTCCCCTCATCTGACCTGCTGCTTAGCATTTTCCTCTCACTTCCCCCTCCACCTCCACCACAACCACAGCCCCTCTTCTTCCCAATGTGTCTCAGTAGGATCTGCACATTCTAATCTGTTCTGCCTGAATGCCCCTAACGGACAAACGCACACACACACACTTTCTCACACCCACTAGCTCACTTTCACAGACTCCATGACACACATGCCTCTTCATCCTCTCTTGCTTTTTCTCCCCCTCTCCGACACAAATGAGCACCTGCAGGCTCACACATACACATGCAGAACCAGAGACAAGTGTACACACAAAAACAGATACACACAGGCTGTCTGTCTTGTCAGCAGCTGGCTCCTGGGGTCTGCCCTTCTGCTGCTGTTTTTGTCTAGTCCTTCATTTAATATGGATTGTGGGTGCATGCATGTGTGCCTGACTTTGTGTGTTAAAGAGTGTATATGCTCATGTCTGTCTAGGAGTGAGCCAGAGAGTACCCTTCACTCGTCTTCTTAGTAGTTTGTCTTAGGGTGATGGGTGTGTTGACCAATAAACTTTGGGTCTGTGCCTTTCTGAAGTATCTGTCCGTACTTCTCATTTTCTCTTTCACCCTTCAGGCTATGAGAAGTACAACTCAATGCGAGCCGACCCCGCCCTCTGTTTCTTGGAGAGGGTGGGCATGCCGGACGCCAAGGCTATTGCCGCTGAGCAGAGGGGCTCTGATATGATGGCAGATGGCGCTGAGGGGTAAGAAAGCAGACTTCACTGAGCAAAGAGCGGTTTCTTTACTCCCCCATGTTTCTCCCCTATTACTTTGCTCTGTTTTTGGTTTGTTTTTCTGTTGTTGTTTTTTTCCCCCTCCTTTTTCCAAATTCTTTGTGCATGTGTATGTCCCCTCTCCAAAAATATGAATAAAGCATTAGCTTACTTATTATGTGTTTCTGAGGATCTGACATTAAGTCATTTTTTCTTTTTTGTTGCTGCTGTTTTTGTACTGATCTCAGCCGATTTATATTTTCACAGCTTTCAACATGTTGACACAGGAAAAAAATAGCTTGTACCAACTTTCATTTAGAATAATACCGTACCCATGTATACCTACTTGGAGTCATGCCAACTTTGTGTATTTTAAAACCTTGAAAAGTCTAAATCACACCATTTATGTCACGCCTTTCCTTATTTCCCTGAAGTTTCTTACATTATCACCTTTCAATATTAGTAATTTTCTTAGTTATGTTGTTTAAATAAAAAGGTTTTGGTTTGCAAAATTTAGAAATTTGTGCTTCCCTCACACAAAATATTTTTTCAACCCATCTACAGCGAGGACGAGGATCCAGAGTACAAGCCACTGCGAATGCCATTTAAAGATGACTTGGACGACTTCACCAACTCTCCACTGGATGACAAAGATGACACAGTGGAGGGCGAGACTGAAGGTAACTGCGAATTTACCATGAATTCTGAAGGGTTCTGGTGAAGCAGCATGTTGATAGCTGTTGATGGAAATGGCACATACATTTTGTTTGGAAACATCTTACTAGTTTTTTTGTCTCCAAGTAATGGCTGTTTATTATTGTCCAAAACTATAATACAGCTATTTTTAGCATTTACATTTACCCAATAATTTTTTTTTCCTTTAAGTTTGTATTACCTGAATGTAGAACAAGTGAACAAGTTTTTATGTGCCTTGTCCTTTCTTACTCACAGTAGTTAAATCTGGTGAAAATGGTCAAAGTGCACCTGCTGTGGATGGAGCTGTGGGCTCCAACGAGCGACTATATTGGCCAGCGGCCTCAGCTCTGACAGCCCGTCTGCGTCGGCTCATCACAGCCTATCAGCGCTCAAACCGGAGAGAGCAGCTCCGCCAGGAGGCCCTGAACAGGCCTGATGGTCGCCGCCGTCGACGCAGGGAGTTCCTGCCTTCCATGGCCATGGTTACAGAGACAGGAGGAGGAGGAGCTGCTTACATCCAAGATGGTGCAGCAACATTCATGGCAGAGGGAAGTCCATATCTTGCAAAAGGAGGTGCTTACTTTGCCAAAGGTGGACAATTCATGCCAGAGGCTTCTTCAGTGATGACTCCCAGTTCCCTGATGACTGATGGATCCATGTACTATAAAGAAAGAAGACAAAGGTAGAATACCAGACAATGTCCCATAGATGCAGGGTTTCACACTCACCACCCCAGACATAAAACACTAGAAAAATCTAACAAAAAACTAAAGTCGTGTGATATTTTCCTTGGTAGTTAAACCTTTTTTTCTGTTTTCTCTCAGATGGACTCGACGTGAGGAGGCTGATTTCTACCGCGTTGTGTCCACCTTCGGCGTCGTCTTTGACACGCAGCGTCAGAAGTTTGATTGGACACAGTTCAGGGCCTTTGCCAGACTGGACAAGAAAACAGACGAGAGTCTGGAGAAGTATTACTACTCGTTTATTGCCATGTGTAAACGTGTCTGCAGAATGCAGGTCAAAACTGAAACAGGTAAAAAGAAACGGACAGAAGTTCAAGTTATTTGTTATTTTATATTTTATTCTTTCATTGTTAGGTATTGTGATAAATATGAGTTTGGGCTCAGAGAGAATTTGGCTATTGTTGTAATTAACTTGTTTCTTTTATCATCAGAACTCCCAGACCCAACCCTGATCATCGATCCTATCACAGAGGAGCGTGCCTCTCGCACCCTGTACCGCATTGAGCTGCTCCGCCGCATCCGAGAGCAGGTCCTCCCACACCCATTGCTCTCTGAGCGCCTCAAACTCTGTCAGCCCTCTCCAGACCTACCAGAGTGGTGGGAGTGTGGCCACCATGATCGGGACCTTCTTCTGGGGGCCTCTAAACATGGTGTGAGCCGTACAGACTATCACATTTTAAACGACCCAACGTTGGCCTTTCTGGAGGCCCACCAGCGTTTTACCAGCCAGCGGGGGGCCAACATCAGCATGGGAGCCCAGGGAGAGACCGGTAGAACAGCGGAAAGCATTTCTGCACCGATCCTCACCCCTGCAGAGCTGGTGAGTGTTGCAGCTGCCACCAAAATAGCTGTTAATACAGCTAAAGTGGAGGAAGAAAAAGGGAAGGATGTGAAGACTGAGGAAGGTAAAACAGAGATGGAATTGAAAATGGAAAAGGACAAAGGGGACGCCAGTGACATTCCATGCACCAAGACTGAAATTCCTGATGAACAGAAGGAAAATAAGGGAGAGGTCGGAGAAGGGAAAGATGATGCGATTGCTTCACCAAGAAAGGACATCAAGAAAGAGGAAGACGTAGCTCAACTAGAGGAGGAGTTGAAAGAGGAGCTGAGTGGAGAGAAGACCCCCAAACCGACTGATGACAAAGATCTGACAGAGGAAGAGAAGAGTGTTTCTGATGCTCTTGGGGACCAGAAGGAGATTGCCACTGAGCTCTCAGGACCTAGCGCCTCTCCTAAAGCACAAGCCAGCCAGAAAACTGTGGAAGAAGAAGACAGAGAGGAGAGGGAAAGCCCAGAGTCTCCTAAATCTCCAAAGTCTGCTGACACAGAGAAGAGCCCAGATGAGGAGGAAGAAGAGAGAATGGATGAAGACGACAAATCAGAGAAATCCTCTCAGGCTGAAGGTAGCGGGAACTTTATTGCTTTTACAATAGCCTGGAAGTAGAAAAACAGCCGAAAACATGATGAAATAAAGTTCTGTATTAATACGAAATAGGTCTGATATCTTACATTTATTATAATGTAAGATACAAAATTATAGTTTTGTTTATTTAACGGCTTACTGTTGTTGACTACAATCATTGATGACACCACTCTTGGTCACAGGTGTATTTCTGGTTATGGAGTCTAAGATCAAGGGGCAAGAGATAACTGCTAACTACCCAAACTATTTTTCTTAAATTAAGACTTTCCCTCTCTCTGCACAGCGAGCGCTGCATCAGAGCAGAAGAACTTTGATGAGGAGAGTGTTGCATCTCTGAGCACGTCTGCCCGAGATGAAACCAGGGATGGGTTCTGCCCCGATGACTTGCCGGAAACTTCTGCACTGCAGGCTCTACAGGACCGTGCCTATGCCTTCTCATTCTGGCCTAAAGTAAGTCTCGGATTATAGCCAACACCGGGGAATGTTTGATAACTTGGCGATCCCCAGCCTAGGTATTAAATAGCTCTAAAGAACTGGTATAGTGTTTTCTGGCACATTGACAGATGTTTTTACTTAATAAAATGAAGTATTCCTTACACTGCCTTCATTTGAACGCGGTAGGGAATATTTAGTGCTCTTTAAACCACTGGTGGTAAGTTTATTTGACAGTATAACAATTGAAAATGTAAGAGGAATTGGTTGTTAAATGTTCAATGATGTTAAATATAACCAAATCAATCCTCTCTCCAATGCTCAGGATCGAGTGATGATAAACAGGATGGATAACATCTGTGAAGCTGTCCTAAAGGGCAAGTGGCCTGTCACCAGACGCCACATCTTTGACTTCCCCAGCAACTTGTTGCCAGGGCACGGCTCCATGGTACCCGCAGCAGCCGTAGCTACGGCAACGGAGAGCCCACTACAGCGACGTAGCTTGGCTGAGCTGACAATGGTGGGCATCACAACGCCCTACAGCGGGAGTGAAGATAAAACACTATCGCCACAGGTTCATGTGAGTGTTGGTGTGCACACACATATGTTAGTGTGATGGTGTTTTAGCATTTTGTGTGTGGAAATAAATGGTTCTGATGTCATTACTGCCAATTGTTGCAGCTTGTTGAAGTATTAGTAATGATATGACAATAACAATCAGCTGATGAGTATGAGAATGTTGTTGGTTAGACACATGTGTAACACTTGCCTCATGTTGCAGGAGGACGCTCTGAGCCTCACGGTGCCTCGACAGAGGAGGAGGAGGAGGAGAAAGATCGAGATTGAGGCAGAGAGGGCGGCCAAGAGACGTAACCTGATGGAAATGGTAGCTCAGCTGAGAGAGAGCCATGCTGCAGCTGAATCCCAGAGCCAGGCTATAGACCTGACCAAGGTGCACACACAAACTCACTCTACCACACCTAATCCTGTTTAATGGTGTGACTAACTATTTATAACATTCTATAACATGAAGTATATGTATTTGCTGTTCAGGGTATGCACCATCACCACAAGGCCTCTCCATCCTTGGCTGGCTTCCCTAGTGCCTTGGTGACAAGCCCCTCCCTCAAAACCCAGATGGAGTTGCTGCAGCAAGCCCCACCCTCTGGACACAGAGCTAATGGTTCATTGGAGGCTGACCTGCCAATCATTAGGAGGAGGCGAGGCCGCAGGAAAAACGTGGAGGGCCTGGATCTGCTATTCATGGGCAACAAGAGAGCAGGAGGGGTATGAAGTAGAATTCTAGTCAAGTTGTGTGAACAGATGATTGTTGTTGTATATAAGAACTGTAGTAAATGTATTTCTCCCCATGTGTCACTTTTGGACAAAGGATGATGCTGATGGGGCGAAGGTTGTGGAGGGGCTTCAGGATGCCCACAGGTCCCTTGCTGTCCCACAGCAGAGTCCCAGTGCCAGATCTGCCGCTTCTGGCAGCCTGGAAGAGGAAGAGGCAGCGGTGTCCAACAAGGAGTTGGGAGAGTGGCTGAGGCAGCACCCGACGTACACCATGGATATGACTGGATTCACACCAGTACGCATCTCCTTATCTTTCATCTCCATGTTGAGTTGTTTAGTATTAGCTGTTACAGCCCAGACCACAGCACCTCTGCTAGCTCTGTCTGGGAGCTGCTTTTCTGCTGTGGAATAGTGAAGAGTTCCATTTATTCTTACTGTTCTTACTCTTACTGTTAATTATCTGCTATATTAAAATGATTTACTCATGTCTTTTTTTATGTCCCAACTACAGAAGAGCGAGGAGTTACTTTTGTCTCAGTTCTCGAAGCCTAAGCAGAAACGCCATCGCTGTCGAAACCCCAACAAGATCGACATCAATACCCTGACAGGAGATGAGAGAGTGCCGGTGGTCAACAGACGCAATGGACGCAAGGTAAAAAGCCTCCAACAAAACATATTTAGTTTTAACTGTGCTTTGCATACTGAACAATTTAAGTGTTATGTCAGAGCTTTGATGTCATCAGTATTAATCTACAATGTAGAAAATAAAGAAAAACTGAATGAGAAGATGTATCCAGGCCCTTACCTGCGTTCTTAATTCAACACAGTCATAGTACATATTGTTTAGTGTGTGTGTGTGTGTGTGTGTGTGTGTGTGTGTGTGTGTGTGTGTGTGTGTGTGTGTGTGTGTGTGTGTGTGTGTGTGTGTGTGTTGATAGTTTGTTTCTAAAACTAAGTTTTTCTGTTTTTAGATGGGTGGGGCCATGGCTCCACCAATGAAGGAGCTTCCCAGATGGCTGCTGGAGAACCCAGAGTTTTCTATTGCCCCTGATTGGACAGACATTGTCAAACAGTCGGTTAGTAACAAAACAAAATCTATCCTGTGCTTCAGCAGCAGTTTGTGTCTCAATTTCATCAGTCCTGCACATTAAAAAATCTAATATTTTCCTTGCAGCCCAATTTGCCTAAATTACTTGAGCATTTAGAGCTGTCATCTGATCTAATTTCCTTCTCTCAGGGTTTCCTCCCAGAAGCCATGTTTGATCGACTTCTGACTGGCCCTGTAGTCAGGGAGGAAGGTGCCCGTCGGCGGGGGCGACGGCCCAAGTCTGAGATTGCCAAAGCAGCTGCTGCTGCCCAAGCAGCAGCTGCTCAGGCTGCCCAGGCATCACTGGCTTCTGCTGCTTCATCTGCAGGTACATGTTACTTCTGAACTGACCAGTTATCACGCAGAAAGAATCCACCTGCACAGGCAGACACTGTACAGCAACATTATTTTATTAAGCATTCACACTCAGCAGCCTTAAGAGGTCCATTTTAACACTGCTTCTGTGTGTTCCCAGGCGGCATCAACCCATTGCTGTTGAACAGTCTCTTTGGAGGGATGGACCTATCTTCTCTCCAGAGCCTCCAGTCTCTTCAGTTGGCTGCCGGTCTGATGGCCTTCCCTCCCCCAACTGACCCCAAGCAGGCTGCTGCCAGTGCTGCTGCTGCCTCCATGCTACCGCTCATGCTACCTGGCATGGGAGGCCTGCCCAACATGGCGGCCCTCCCTAACATGTTCAGCCTAGGCGGGCTGTTTGGTGGTAACCTGGCCACAGCTGCAGCAGCTGCGTCAAACTCTGCTGTCGCTGCCGCGTCAGGGAACACCAACGGAACTTTGGAGGCAGAGGGAGGAGAGAGTGATGAGACGGTGATGAAAAAGAGGAAGAGAGAGGAAAAAGAAGAGGGAGAAGATGGTGATTTGGGACAGGATGAGGAGGTAGAGAAGGCAGAAGAAAATGATGGAGGGAAGAAGGCAAAAGTGGAGAAAGAGCCTGAGGAAGGACCAGAGAAAGTGGAGAAGTCTGTAAAGGATTCAGCTCCTCAGGTCACTCCGGCTGAACAGTCAGCTGAGGCTTCCATCAACGGTGACGCTGCCGCCCTGCTGGCTGCAGCTGGTATGTCTGCCAACTCTCTGGCATTCAACCCTTTTCTCCTCTCCACCATGGCCCCCGGCCTCCTTTACCCCTCCATGTTCCTACCTCCAGGCCTCGGAGGGCTCAGCCTGCCTGGCTTCCCCGCCGCCTCCACCCTGGCCGAGCTGCAGAACGCCATGGCCGGAGCATTAGGGGGCAACGTCTCGACCACAAACCCCCCGAGAAACGAGCAGGCAAAGAAGGGCCTGCTGACAGGAGAGGATGAGGAGGAGGAGGAGGAGGAGGAGGAGGAGGAGGGAGGTGGAGGAGGAGGAGGAGGAGGAGGAGAAGAGAGTGACTTGGCTGAGGAGAAGGAGGGGGGAGCACACGAGGAGATGAGGGGCGAGGCTGATTCAGCTGCAGAGGATGCAGGAATAGGAGGAGAGGAAGAGGAGGCAACAGCATCTCCTCAGAAGGACAAGAGTGACTGAACTAAAAGTGACTGGCCTCGAACATTTCCTCACCTGCCCCCCACCCCTCGCCACGTTTACACGCCTCCACCAGAAATATCCAAACTATTACGAATCTGCGTTGTTTTTTTGGTTTAGTTTATTTGGTTTCTCTCTTTCATTATTTTGTGAGCAGGTATATTAACTATGTGTCCGAGAGGACGAGGTTTGTATTAAGTTCAGTCTGACTGACTGTGGTCAGTAAAAGTCCTCACAGCCGCTCCCTTAGAGCTCGGCTTCTCAAAAGACCGGGTCCTTCTGTCTGGTTGCCTGTGTGTACTGTGGGCAGTGCACTCACACTTTTCCTCTTCCACAATCCATCAAACAGGACTTCACCAGGTTCCAGGAGTACTATGGTTAATATTATTGCTGCTTTCAGCTCTCTAATCTGTTTTTGCCTGTTTTTTTTTTGTTTTGTTTTTGGTTTTTTTGTTGTTGTTGTTGGTCGTCAGCAGCATCTTGTCAAAAAGAGCAGAAATACCTGCTCCTGACTCGTTCTCGGACATCGGTTCTCGGAAAAGAAACAAAACAAAAAAACAGCCTTCAGCTAAACAGGCTGTCTGTCTGACAAAGCTGCTACAGAAGGAATTGTGGGTAGTGGATTTGAGCTGTTCTGTTTAAGAGCAGGTTTTTAGTTCTCACATATCAGACCAGATAGACTCGGAAGAGGAATACTAGACTGGTCTAAAACTCAAGTCTCTCACACTGACGATCGCAACATATTTATCCCATCACGTACTTGATCATGAGTTACACGCACACACGTGTGCGCACTCAATCAGATCTCCACCACTACACACACTAACCCTCTAAAACCTCTCCGTCACTTGACTGTTTCTGGGACGGATTGTTTTCCTTTTTTGTGTGTGTGTGCGCGTGTGTGTGTCTGTGCATCTGTGTGTGTGTGTGTGTGTGTGTGCGCGCCTGTGTGTGTGTGTGTGTGTGTGTGTCTGTGTGCACGCGCACACACCGAACCAATACTGTTAATCCCAGTCCCACACTGTTTGAATACCAGTCTTGAGTCTTTCCACTGCCACATCCAAGTCCAGAGTCTCTTTCGATGGGGGGTTGGTTTTTGGTCTGCCCTCTGGTTGGTGCTTCATGGCACCAAAATCCAGCCTTTCCTTTGGAGGATTTTGTGAATGGATTTGGAGCGGTAGTCCACACAGGGATGTGATGTTTCAGGGTTTTTTTTTTTTTGTTTTTTTTTAAGGGGGCACATGAGCTAGTTTTACCCAGTAACTGCCACATAAGTTTTTCTCCTGTATTTTATTTTTCTTTGCATCCTGGTAGTTCCAGACAAAGTGCTGCTCCCTTGTGACCTTCTCTTTGAAGACTGTTGCTCTAGTCACACACACTGACACCAGGCCTGGCCAGAACAGGACTGAGACACATTTTCAGCAGAGTTGGAAATTCACTGGTTTCTATATGAAGTTCAGCTCTGGTCAGCAAGTTGAGTTTTTAAATACTTGAAAAGCGCGTGTGGTGCTTGATTTGTTTCCATTCCTGAGGGCCAGTTCAAGTGTGTTGAGATAAATCAAGCCCTGCCAGTGGCTCAATTATTTGAAAGTACAGTTAAACATATACACAAACACACACACTGTGGCCAGGTCTTATTAACATTTGCTATCACAGCCAGCCCAGCAAATTGCAGAGAGGGGGAACAGGGACAGGAAAAGAGGGAAAAGAGGTGAGTTTTGGCTCGCTGGAAGACGCCTTCTATGTCCAAGGTCCCTGTTTTTTCTCTCTATTGCTGAGACAGCAATAACCAAGGCAGCTTTTGAATGTTCCAACATCACTCTCCCAGCGCGCGTGCACACACACACACACACACACACACACACACACACACACACACACACACACACTCACTCTCTCGTTATATAAATAACCACAAGTGTCGTATGAATAGAAAAACAAAACTAAAACTGTAAATGATGGCAAATAAGTACTGCAATCAATTTTGTCTCACTCTGTTCCTGTTGATGCACTGGTGTTAAAGAGTTAAAATAATCAGGTACCTTTATTACTTAGCTACTTTTCTTGAAAAATGGACTTTTTGTTACTTTTAGCCAGCAAGCTGAAGAGCATTACCTCAAAATTCTTATCTAGCCTTGAAGTTTACAGACATACCATGTAAATGTTTTTTTTATTTTTTCCTGATCTGTTTTTTGTTTTGTTTTTTGGTGTGTGTCTTTGTTTTGTTTTTTGGAGACATCATGTATGATGAATTGTAGCTATGATGCTTTTAATAAAAGTGAATCATGATATTCGCCTAGGAAACCAAACCTCAGCCTGTTTCTCTTCTTTTTTTCTTTTTTTTACTCCACTTAGTTTCTACTGTGAGGGGAGGGTTTGTGGGGTCGGGGGGGCGCTTCTGGTGGAAGTAAATTCACTGATAATACTGCTACAAACACTGCAGTGAGTTTTGTGTGTGGACACATTTATGCTGAACATGAATGTTAAAGGCCCATTTCCACTGCAATAACATTTCCCCTCAGACCAGGAACCTTTAGTAGAACTTGGTTCTTCTACATGTTCCCACTGGAGGAACCCGGTGCATTGTGCCACTGCAAAAGGAAAAAAATCTTAAATGGGGTGGCATGTGGTGGGATTGAGGGGTGATAGATTGCGAATGTTTGTGTGAAATTTTTGGCATTTGTCTTCTGTACACCAACACATTGAATTTGAAATGAAACACTCCATCAGCTTTAATTCAAAGGCTCTGACAAAAGTGTGGTATTAACAATTCAGGAACTAATGGCCTTTTTGGGACTCATAAATAACCACTGACGACAACTAAAGAGGATAAACACACAATTCTGTCCAAGGTTGAAGAAGAACCCTTTCACAACATTTAGTAAGGAGCTAGATGAATTGTTTTCATCAAAGTCTAGAGTGAAGACTTGTTTTATATGTTAGGTACAAAACAGTGGTAACACTCAAGAAGAGAAAACTCAAACCTCAACCCGACAGCAGTTTTTCAGTTACTGAAGGCAGAAAAACACACAAGCTGCAGTGAAGGCAGGAAAGGGATTCAGGCAGTCATTGACTGCAAAGGCTTTTCCAAAAAAATATTTGTGTGTGATTAAAAATGGCTGTAACTCCTGAATGGTTAATGCCACACTTCAAAACCATTTACATTTTTGCACGTACTTTCATGTAAATTCAACGTGGTGGTGTACAGAAGACAAATGCCAAAAAGCCCATTTGTTCCATTACGATCCTGCCGTAGACTGTAAATGTTCTGTCTTCTTATGGTTTTATGGTAGTAGTACATTTCAGATATGATCACAAAATGCAATCTTCCATCAATAAGTCAAAGTGTTTAAAGTAAAATAAGTTTAGACAATACATTTTCTTATCAGTTGGTTTTGGTGTAGAGGTATTGCCACTGTTGAATTATTTCACAAGAGCCAGATTTGTAAATGAAACAACAGTATAAAACATATCTTGTTTGGTGAATCATTAATGCTGCTTTCACCTCATAAATCAAAAGTATCTTTATCAGCATTGGATAATAAAATGTAGCAGATTCAAACTGATTCAAACAAGAGGTGATGCTGCATGAAACCTTCATAACTGAGAAGCAGAAATCAGAAAAGGTTTGAAGCAACATTAAAAAATAGTTTTCAGTTGATTTTCTGCAGAATGACTCGTATACTTATAAATACTTAATACTGTTAGCTGTAAAGTAGTGAAAGCTTATCTACAAACATGATACTGGTAGCAGACGTAGAATCGAATGGTAATGGGCGTGTAGAAGAACGTTGCATATTTCTGATTGCACCTGTTCAGGGTTTCATAAAATAAAGGCTGAGACTAAATGGCATTGGTGCTACGTTACAGGAGAGTCAGAGACCATTATAGTGATTACACACCTGAGGTGACGCCATACCTGAGCCAATACACCAAATAGATGGATCAGATGTAGCTTTGGCTGTTTAACCGTATGTGTGAGCATGAAAGAGGTGTGTGTGTGTGTGTCAGTGGGGAGAGCAGAACGACAGTATGCATAAGACTTTGGCTGTCCTTTTCTTGTACCTCAAAACTACCAGCTTAAAACTAAGGTCATGGATGTTGCATTCAAAGACCAGAGTGTGTACAGTGTTTGTTTCTAATCTACATACACTAGATGCTCCCAAGCATGTTCTTTTCTCTCTTCTCTTTCCACTCACCCCAACCGGTCGAGACAGATGGCCGCCCATCCTGAGCCTGGTTCTGCTGCAGGTTTCTTCCTCTCTACTGTCACCTGCTCAAGTGGGCTTTTTGGGTTTTCTATATCATTCAGTACAGGTCCACAGGTTACACATTTTGTTTTATCCCACCAATCCCATTTGAGCAAGCTTTAGGCAACAGTGGAGAGGAAAAACTCCCTTTAGAGGAAGAAACCTCCAGCAGAACCAGGCTCATAGTGGGCGGCCATCTGCCTCGAGCGGTTGGGGTGAGTGGAAAGAGAATAGAGAAAAGAACATCAGGCAATAAAGACAACAACAAGCATCAAGAACATTGGACAGATGAACTGGATTCTGGAGATGTACAGCTTCAGGCCAAGGATAGCTGCAGAAAAGTACAGAGAGAGGGAGACAGAGAGGAGGAAACACAACTACAGGAGAGAGAAGACACAAAGTTAATGACATGCAATGGTGGAACTTGCATTAAAGGAGAGAGGAGAGGAGCTCAGTGTATCAGTCGAGGTCCCCCAGCAGACTAACCTATATCAGCAGAACTAAGAGATGGTTCAGAGTCACCTGATCCATCTCTAACTATAAGATTTATAAAAACAGAAAGTTTTAAGTCTAGTCTTAAATGTAGAGAGGGTGTCTGCCTCCCGAACCTGAACTGGGAGCTGGTTCCACAGGAGAGGGGCCTCCTATTCTACATTTGGAAACTCTAGGAACCACAAGTGAACCTGCAGTCTGAGAACAGAGAGTTCTGCTGGGAAAATATGGAACTATGAGGTCTTTAAGATAAGATGGAGCCTGATTATTAAGGGATTTATAAGTTAGGAGAAGAATTTTAAATTCAATTCTGCATTTTAGAGCCAGTGGAACAGTGTTGCTGTTTGCAAACATGAGTACTTCAGCTCCTCTTTAATGTGAATGTCCTCACACGAATAGGAATACATGCGTAAGTGTGTGTGAGCAAGGGTGTGTTTACTCCAGCAGACATTAGGGAGAGGTGGTGTGTGTGTGTGTGTGTGTGTGTGTGTGTGTGTGTGTGTGTGTGACAGACGTCTGGCCTAATCGCCTTGCTGCAGGAAGTGGGACGTGAAATCCACCTGCGTGCCCCCCCCCCCCCCCCCCCCCCCACACACACACACACACACACACCAGCCCAGCATGTACTCTTGTCTTCTAACCTCATTTCTCCTTCCAGGAATTAAGAAAAAACAACTGTGTTAGGTGCCAGATTTCATCCTGCATATTGAAGGTCACTGCAAAATGTAGAGATGACATGAAAATTCCATCAGAATAAAGTCCAGTATTTTACTATAAAGACTGCTTTTTCAACTGGGTAAGGACACTCGAAAGCATCAGAAACAGAACGCGTAATACGTCTAATCCCTTTAATAAATGCTTGCCGAGAGTTGAAAGCGCCTTCTAGTAGCAGGGCATGACACTGCAGGGTTGGGTGCACACCCAGAAATCTCCCACAGATGTTGTATTGTAATAAAAATCCCGTTAATATTTTACAAATGTAGAAATGAAGAGCATGTGACTGAAATGTGTGTAAGTGTGGTCTTGAGTGTGTGTAGAAGGAGATTTACATGGTGCTGTAGGAGGTCGAGCGTGTGATGTCCAGATCTGTGATAACATCAGAATTGAATGTGGAGAATCATGGATATTAAAATCACCAACAACAAGAACAAAACAAATTATTATTATTATTAATAATAATAATAATAATAATAATAATAATAATAATAATAATAATAATAATAATATCGATATCAATTCAATTCAATTCAATTTTATTTGTGGAGCGCTTTTTACAATTGACATTGTCACAAAGCAGCTTTACACAACCAAAGAACAGTACATGAACAGTGAATGTGTAAGAATCATAATAATCAGATTGTCCCTGATGAGCAAGCCGAGGGCGACAGTGGCAAGGAAAAACTCCCTGAGAAGGCAACAGGAAGAAACCTTGAGAGGAACCAGACTCAACAGGGAACCCATCCTCATATATGTGTGATTACATGTTGTGTAGGCAGCAGTCCAGTATAACAGTTAATGTCTTTAAGTTAATGTGGAGTCCAGTTAGTTAATTGCAGGCAGATTTGTTCCATTCCTGGTCTATCGAGCGTTTAGTCGAGACCTCCAAGAAACAGCTTCCGACGTCTGCCGAGGCCAAGACCGACTTCATAGTAGCATGTGACCAACTCCAGTCTCCAAACGCATCCCATAGAGCAAACGGTGGATCCAGGCGACGAGATCTCCAGCCAGAAGTTGAGCATCAGGACGAGTCAGACAAGTCCAGAGGGCAGAGGGTGGAATGACGTGTAGCTCACGTGTAGATATCTTCATCATGTATACAGATAAAAGCCTTTTACATTAAGAAAACCTATATTTTGACATATACAATGCAGACAGGATTCACATCACACATATCTGTAATGTACTTCTTATTTGATGTTATTATTATAATTGAAGACATCTACAGATGAATTGCGACTAGTAATATCTTTGTCATATTGGCAATAAAGCTCTCTCTAACTTGAATTTGTTTTTTTAGTCCTAATGTAATCAAAGATATCTGAAAAGAGCAGAGGATGGAAGCAGTGGATCACTGGAGCTCAAACGGCTGTGAGGACAGGGTTGGTGCTGCTGCTGCACGTTGCTGTTCAGTGATCCTAACGGTAACGACAGCGGCATCAGCAGGACGTGCTCCGACTGGAACAGGACTATGGATTCTTGAGGCAGCATGATGGGAACACCAGCAGCAAAACTGTGCAGCGAGTGACCACATCTTGGAAACACGATAGGACATTTAGTCAGAATTAGGTTTGGGTTAGAGCAGCCTTCAACACTTCCAAATCAGTACAGTAAATACACAGGAAGTCATTTCCAAACCACAAAGAAAATGGTTTGCATGCTTCATGCTGCACCTGTCTGCACACAGTCTGCTCCTGGCTCCATGTCAATCCTGCAGAAGAAGGGAGGTTAACAAACATGTTGAGTTGGACACTCATGTTTTTGCTGTGGTCGACCATCAGGCATCTGTCCAACTCGCCTCCAGTTCTTTCACGTCAGCTTGGTATTAAGGCCCTAATAAAACATCTGCTAGTGGATCCCTGAACCCCACTGGGTCAGCCACGTCACTGCAGGCACGACTGGCTGCACTGTGATAATCACTATGCGCAAACCAGAATCCAAAGGCCACTGGGAAGTTATGCAGACGACAGCCGAGCTGAGTTTATAGAGAGGGACGCCGCAACACAGGGACCAGGTGAAGAAACTGAAGGGCAGGACAGCATGTCTACATACAGATCAAATGAGAAAAACGAGGCACAAACACAACCAAAAAGAAGAATTCCAACATTGTACAGTTTGATTCGAATCCTGCCTCGTTCCGCCTTTCGTTGGTTCCAGTGAGGGATGACGGCTGAGGTTACATAAAGGTCCAGGAAGTGTGTGATGTCAATGAGTGTCCTCACAAAGACAGGCATCCAAACGTGTGTGTGTGTTGTCCAGATGAATCTGTCTCCACTCGACTGGATGTGTCACTTCCTGCTCTCTGTGGTTGTCATGGAGAGGCCGGGGCTCCAGCGATAAAGAGCCATCTGCCATTGGCATGACCACCTACAGGTCAGCCGCCATCACGGCGGCCATGATTGATAGTCCCCAGAGAGTGACGGCATGCCTGGAGGAGGGGGAGAGGAGGAGAGGAGAGGAGAGGAGAGGAGAGGAGGAGAGGAGAGGAGGAGAGGAGAGGAGAGGAGAGGAAGAGACAGGTCCAGATGTCCTCCTGTTTGCTCTGGGGTTTTAAGTCTTTCTCTGTTTCCAAGGGAGACAAATGGTGGAAACGTGACACTGAGAGCCAGTGCATCAATTGCACACACACACACACGTGCGCGCGCACACACAGAGTAGAATGGCATGCACTGAAGCTCACTTCCTCCTCCGGAGCATGTATGAATTTGGAGGAACACAGAAAGTCTCTCTTCACGGTTTTCTGCTATTTTAAATGTTACTACATCTGCTGTGACCCCCACAGATATGGAGACAGGTGGGACACTGAACCACAGCTGTGTGTTTTTGCTGTTGATGGAAGAAAGAAATGGCAGCTTAACGAGGCCCAGACACACACACACACTCACACACACACACACTCACACACACACACAGACACACACTCACACACTACCAGTAAAAAGATTGATGCTGGACTGACGGACGGACAGAGAAGCTGCAGTGAAGGTACTTCTCAGTGGGATGTGGCGCTGTCTTAGCAGTGTAAATGTAAAAGGTGCAGGTGATGTGTGTTTGTCCTGGTCTCAGGCTGTGTCTCTACAGAGAGGTCCCAGTAGTGGACCGTGGGAACAGCTCAGCGCTTTGCTGTAAACATCCACATTTCTCTGCGATGACCTTCACGTCGCTGACGTGACTAATGACAATCTCAGCGTTATTTTCTCATAATTCATTTCACATTAAAGCGTCACGCTGCTGCAGCTGGATGTTGTCTCCATACACTAGTGAAAACGTAAGTGAACCCTTAGGAATCACCTATATTTATGTATGCATTTAACTGAAGTTACATTTTCAGTTTCTATGTGTGATTAATTCAATTCGATCTCGTTTCATCCCATTCACTTCATCTCATCCAGATCGATAGACATATGAATCAGCCATGTGTGGTCTGCAGGGGAAAATCCATTTCTATGGCAGGAGATATGAGCTCCTCGCTGGGCCTGCATTGTGACGAGTGTGTGCGTGTGCATCTGTTAGAGACCAGTGAAATACGACCTGGGGTGTCTGGGGTCAGTCCATTTCCAGCAGTGGCTGCTGATGACACGGTGTCAGCCTATCATATGGCTTAATGACTCTGAAGTCATCACTTACCTCATCCTGACATCAAGTATTGATTGGCTGACTGAGAGGGGGGTGATGGATAGATGAGTGGCAGACACATGGATGTGCAGCTGAAGATGGAACTAATCTCATTAATATATGGGATTTATGTGATGGGTGGTGCTCTACATGCACACCACGTTGAGAGGCAGGGCTCTCTGTTACATATGACGACAGGTGTGTCCAGCAAGACCCGCCCTCTGTCTGTAACTGGTGAGACACGTGATGGCTACATCCTAACTCTAAAAGAACACAGGTTACACCACAACAGCTGTGACTGCACCAATGTTCAGCCTCACTTTATGTCATGAAGAGTGAAGACTGAGAAGCAAACAGCTGGACACCCCTTCATCATCATCTACACGCAGCCACAAGAGGCTGGACGTCCCCACACATCCACTTGAAACAGCCTGAAGTGATGTAGTTACATCATTTACATTGGTCTGGATCTTCTGGAGTCTTAGATCATTTCTACAAAACTGTAGCAGCTGATTCACCTGTTCACACGCACGGGTTGCTGATGGGGAGTTCAGCTGTGTTCACATTTTAGTCCAGTAACTCAGTCATGTAGGAGGAAAATACATACGACTATGAACACTGATCTACTTTAATTGTTCTTATTTCTACTGTTGTTTTATGCTGTGTGTGTAGAAAGACCAAGTATAATAAGTATCTGTACTACTACTAAGTGTGCCACTGGTTTGCTGCCCACAAAGCCGTGTTAGTGTCAGCTAGTTGAAGATACTGTCTATGAATGTGAACACGTCTCTCAGAGCTGCAGGTTGGAAGCTAATTGCTGACTGGATGGCGAGACCGTGCTGGGAGCTTCAGTGCATTAATTAGGTTTGTTTACGAGGCACCAGATGCCAGACGGGAAGATGCAGGTGAAAGCTCGGAAACAGACCTCGAGTTGAGATGAGTTTGACAGACGTGCTGATCACAAGGTCACAGCTGAGGAGATCAAATGCTACAGCGAGCGACAGCAAAGAAGATTATTCCAACGTGGTGACACACAGACCACAACTGAATGTGTATGTGTTTGAACCTCCAACCACCATCTGTGGGAGTAACAGTGGTCTGATGACCTCATGCAGAACACAGTCAGTGGAAGTCCATGTACATGTGTGTGTGTGTGCTGGGCTTGGTCATGAAATGTACTGCTCATGGGAGATGACCATGACTGATAACACACAGACCCATTCAACTGTCCTATACCTGAGTTTCGTCTCACAGTAACCGTCCTTCTTTCAATAATATCTAAGGTGCTTATTCTGACTCCTCCAGGTTTCACTCTGTACCCTGCAGACAGACACTTAGCTCACACTGACCTCTGGCAGATTAGAGAGGACCTGCATCTAATGCTGACAGACTGCATTCAAAGATCACCCTGTAGCTGCAGCTCAAATCACTACTGCAGCCATGAGCCGATGTGGAGAAAATCGACTTGAAATATATCAAAAATACCCACAATGTTGATTAATAGCTTCTTTTAAACATTCCACTATTAACACTATTAACATTTTAATGTAGGTGATCAACATCTGATGATATGTTTCTAATGTTTCACTCCGGCACGTCTTCTTAACTGTAGTTAAAAAGGAATCTACCCAATGAAAATACTATTCAGTAATTTTGTACCACTGCGGAAAAAACGGCTGCATTTCCAGGGTAAACGGCCGTTTTTTGTTTTCTATCTTAATCTATTAGAAAACACTACAGCATAACTGAGCCGTTGTGATATTCAGAAGATCCTGATCTAATGTTAGACTCATAAACAGCAGTATGAACTGTAGGAACAATATTTAAAGTACTGTGGCTAAATGTTACTACATGTCTGAATGAAGCACTGTTGGTTCTCATCTTAGCCTCTGGACAATTATATCCTGGCTCCGCAGGAGAAACCTGTCTGATTCCTGCTGATCACTGACTAACTACACTTTTATCTCTGGTCACTGAACGGCTTCATATGTGATGGGAAACTATTTTTATCGAAGCAGGAAGAAATCACACTGGATTTGTTGAGTTAAGGCAGAAACTAGAATTTAGGTTCAGTTGTCACTCAAACGGAAAAAAATTAAACACCAGTTTATTTTGAGCAAAATTGACCAGTGTGATAAGATCCAATGTGAGATGTAGAATTAACTGTCATCTACAAAGAAAAGCAGTACATACTGTACAGCACACAGTCTCTATGTGGGACTGTACTCTACTCTTATCCTTAAGGGTCAGCATCCATGACAGTACCATCACCTACTTCAGAACAGGAAAGGTTCAGGGTGTTGGCTGCTATGATACTGGCCCTGAACATCCTACAAGAATTGTAAAATGTGAGACTATTTAATTGATTTAACTACTGATTGATAAGTCTACTGAACACTGGGGCTGTGCAACACAGAACTGATCAATGAAGGAATTGGTTTGTGCTTCAGGCCCATTTTGTGAACTCGCTTCCTGTTTTTGTGTCAACAGTAAAACGTAGAAAGAACAGAAGAGCTCAAAGAGGGAAAATGAGGAGAAAGTAGTTAGAGCAGAGAGACAGAGCTGAACAAAGTGAAGGATGTTTATTGACAGGACAGATACAGAGAAGAGCAGAAGCCTGAACAAGCAAACATCGTACTCACACACACACACAATTTAACTTGAGCAGGTTTGTAGAAAAGACAAGTTTAATTTGTGCCAATCTGAAATCTTCTCACAAAAGAAACTGAACTAAAGTAGAAAATGTACAACAACCTCCTGAAGAAGAACTGTCCAAAAAGAGTGAAAAATAAAAAGCCACATTGGAGATGAGCTCAGTTCAAAGAGTCGCTCTGTTTTCTCTGCTCGATAAAAAAGAAAAAACATCCATGTTATAAAACAGAGCAGCGGGATGACAAGGTTCACATCTGTTTCAAATGTTTAAAATACTAACAAAATGCTGTTTCTAGTGGTTTACACACACACACACACACACACACACACACACACACACACACACACAGGACCGACAAATACTACCAGTAAAAAGATTGATGTTAAATGACACAACAGAAAAAACATCATGTACTTTGGTCTGAGCATGTCTCTTCCAAAATCTAAGACCAAGACCACAATCACATGTTAAAACCTTGTCTAAACATTAGCATGCATCCTGTGTGTGTGCGCGCGCTCACACGCCCGCTCATGGCAACTGTTTTCAGAAGTCTGAGATGGGATTAAAAAAGGAACGCTGCTCCTCGAGGACTGTTCCATCTCCACATCACCGGTGTTATTACAAAGTGTTATGTCAATACATTCCCAAGTTAGTATGTACAGGACATTTGGGGAGTACTCCATTGTCCTCGAAAAGCTTCAAATCCTGATTCCCCTTTCCCAGAATGCCTTTGAACATGCTCAATGATGCACAGTATGAAACTGCTTCTTCTAAGCAAATGTGCATCACTCTTAAATAACATTAAAGTGATTGTTCACAGATTACTACAAAGTGTCTTTTGAAATGTGACTCCATGAGTTCTAGCTACTAAACATCCTCAAATTCCAGTTGAGTCTGGTGTAAAACTACATTTTTAGTGATTGTGTGAAGTAGAGAATTTCTACAGCTGCAAGTTGCTTTAGTGCAGCTTGTTAAAATCCCTGCTGGGTCACATTTATACTGCAGATCAGGTGACAAGGCTGAGTGAATCTCACTTTAACGTTGATCACCAACACATTCTATTGCTTTATGTCTGCATCTGAAAGAAATGTCCAAGGTGTCTTTTTTTATTTTCAGGACACAAATCAACTGGAGGAAGTTGAGAGTGAGTGTGAGAACGGTAGTTTGGGGCTAAAATCGATATTTGATTGATCAGCTAGTGACACAGTGTACAGAAAAATTATAGATCATTAACTGCAGGAAGTCAAACGTCAGACAGTTCGTCTGTCATGCTGACCGACGAACTATACAAAAACAAAACGGCCATTTGCACTGGATCAGTTGCAAACATGTTTTCACAGTACTTTAACTGCAAACTATTGTTTGTAATAATTTAGAGGTTTGGACGTCACATTGTGTGTGATAAAAATATTGTACTAGTTCATTTAAATGTTGGGGAGCACAAAACAGTTCAGTGAGAACCACAGCGACCCCTTCGCTCATCACGGTTCTTTAGATACACGAGTCGGATTAGATGGTGGACTTTGAAAAGGAAACTTTAAGGTGGTGATTCCCTCCCATATCATAGTTGTGAAGATCCATCAGGGTCTGGATGGCCTCCTCGACCGACGACATCTGGATTAAGGCCATCTTACGGTCCCTGAAGAGAAAAGTAACAGTAACACTGTCAGGTCAGAGCACGACAAGCCACTAATCCAGCGTGTTCCAGGTTAAGAAGACATTTTTTTCCTTTAAAATTCTATAAAAGCAGATGTGGTGCAAACCACTGAATTGTTTCTTACTGAAAGAACTTGAAGGCCTTGACAGTTCCTCCACTGTTAGAGAACAGAAGACGTAGATCATCCTCTCCAACACCATCCCTGGGTATGGAAAAAACAAACCCAAAGACATGAACTATTTGCCCAACTGAACGCAGTACTGAGTAACTACTATGTGTAGCTGCTGTACTACCGGATGTTGGAGAGGTGAAGTGTTGCAGAGGGAGGAAAGATGTTCTGGAAGTTCTTGGATCCTGGCTTCTTAAAGCGATGGAGTGGTGAGCCTGAGAAGTCTGTCAGAAAATAAGAAATCAAATACAGTACTGAAGAAATAATATTATTAATTAAGAAGTTATTATGGGATATCCTCAAAATCATTTACACACTCAGATCAACAGTTAAGAATCTTTTTCTTTTTTCATTCCACAGTCTTACTGGCCAAAAGCTTCAACCTACACGTCTGTCCATGTGTAGTTTCATTCTCGCGTGTGTGACGCCCAAAAACCTCAATGAACTGAAGCAATATTTAGAGAAGAATGGGCCAAAATTCCTCCACAGTGATGTGAGAGACTTCATACAGGAAACGATTACTTACTAGTTGTTGCTGCGAAAGGTGCATCTACAAGCTACTGAATCATGAAGGGGTACTCAGTCATTTTTGGCTCAATTTTTGTTTGTTTTTGTTTTTTGTGACAAAAGGTTGGAATAATGTTAAAAGCAAGTGTGCGTAACAGTATGTTCACCAAGAACATACTGCAGGGATATTTGTCATTGCGCACAGATACTTGCATGAACCCTGTTTGGGGCAACTATTTCCCATAGTGCAGTGGAACTACCAACAGTTCTGTTGCAGACTCGTGCTAGTAGTGGATAATGTAGCCTGAAACCACACTTAAGACTTTAGAGGCCAATGTGATGGAAGCCAGTAGAACTGGACATTAAGAGCTTTATATTGCTGTTATTACACTGGAACACTTGATCCTGGGTCTGTGAACTCCTACCACTTGGGGTGGCTGTGGCTCAATAGGTAGAGCAGTTGTCTGCCAATCATATGCCATCTGGGTGTGAGTGTGCTTGTGTGTGTGAATGAGACGCAGTGTAAAGCGCTTTGAGTGCCAGTTAGGTAGAAAAGAGCTATATAAGTGCAAACCATTTACCATTTACCTTTAGTTAGCAGTTGGTCATCCAGTCCTTCTCTGGGCAAAGCCACAGTCTGATGTTTTGACAGTGTCACTCTCATCACTTTACCAAACACTTTTTGACCATTTAAGTGGCTCATAGCTATAGGAGAGAAAAAATGAAATGTGAGCAGCCGAGACAAAATATTTGCATCAACAAATGTTGATAAAATGGAAGAGTGATAGCTTTCTACTCCTGGTTAAAGAAAACTCAGCACACCGATTTTACTTAAACTTACTGTGATTAATGTTACTGTGTAGTCCAATACTAGAGATTGACATAACAAAACTCACCTAGTTGAGCCTGGTTGCCATCAGACAGCTGGATCAGAGCACTGTCTTTTTTGTTGTAGAGGATCTTCACCCTCTGCACATCCCCATAGACTCCTGAAGGTAGGCAGAGAGTGAGAAGGAAAGAGAGAGAGAGAGCACGAGCAAGAGAGAGCAGGGTGGAGGAGGACAGAAGAGTCAGAGCAGGAGAGATGGAGCCGACCAAGATAAAAAAAAGAAGTGTGAAGGATGGAAAGAATCAAGTTAGTTTTAGAAAGACAAATGAAAATATCAGATGAAATCTTCCCATTTGACTTCCATTTGAAACTACCAGTGAGACCAACCAGTGAGAAGGTCAGACACCTGAAGCTGACACACAGCTGAAACTGACGTAATGTTTTGACTGAACAGCTTGTGTGTGATTGACCAATCTGGTCTAATAAGGCAAATAGAAAGGTAAAGCTATCAACAGACGTGTAGGAAAAAAGACACCATTTCCTAAAGCTAACACAGAACATGCTGTATTAAGAAACATACAGTAGTAGTGATCTTTTTCCACATTTTAGACTAATCACTTTAGACTGAAGTAGTTAGACCTGGTCCAGTGAATGTAAGACAAAAATATAAAAATTGCTGACTGATTGATTTGACCCTTGTGATAGGTCTACTTCGAGTGTCAGGACATCCCAAATGTTAAGTTGTTGAAAAATACAAAATCTAGAGAAAGAGGGGAAAAAGAAGGGAAGAGATGCGAGGGCTTAAATAGCAACAATGAGTCTTAGTGAGTGTCTGGAATGCAATGATCAACTCCACCATTAACGTGGCAAAAACAAAAACATAAAATAATCCAAGGGTCCCTGGGAGAGGGGGTGGGGGTACTGTGAAAAATTAAGGATTTGTAATCTTATCAATCCAGTATTAATCCATATCAGTGGCAACAGCAGCAAACCAAAAAGGTACAACCCCAATTTAAATAATTCAATAATCTACATAATAACAGAATGCAACGTTTTGCAAATCTCAAAAACTCTAAACATACATTTGTATTTAAAATTCAGAAACAACACAGAAAACACATCAAATGTTTGAAGTGAGAAAATGGACCATGTTAGGAAAAATAAGGTATGGTTTGAAATTTATTTGCAACACGTCTCCAAAAAGTTTGGACAGGGGCAACAAAAGGCTGAATAGTGCGTGGTACTGACAAGGAAGAGCTGGAAGAACATTTAATAAATAGTTAAGTTACCTGACATGACTGGGTATAAAAAGAAACTCTTAGAGAGTCAGAGTCTGTCAGAAGTAAAGACGGACAGAGGTTCATCAGTCTGTGAAAAGCTGGGTTTACAATTTGTTAAACTAGTTCAGAATAATGGTTCTCAATGTAAAATTACACAGACTTTGAATAAATAATCATCTACAGTTCACACACCTACAGGATTTAGTTCGATTAAATCGGACTCAAGTTCGTTTTCCCTCTTGGTGCAGTTCGTTTTGTCCGGTGTGAACACGGTAATCACACCTGAGTTTGCACCAAAACAACCGCAACGAGACCCCATAAAATGAGGTGGTCTCGATCCACATCATTTAGCGAACTCTGGTGCGGTCCTCCTGGTGAGAACGCGTACCGAACCAAAACGGGACCAAACGCTATGAATCACATGATTTGAGGACTTTGGGTAGTTTGTAGATTTTCATTTCTTTTTTTTTTTTGTCCACCAAAAACATGCTGTCTGATTAATGGAAGACAAACGTGGAGACGTGAGGAGGTGAAGTGTCTCACAGACACCAGGTCTGATTTAACGTAATAAACAATAATCAGCGGGATCAAGGATCAACCTGCGTTAACAGTCATAGTGACCTCATCTCAAACGTACAGTAGTCTACAACACTTTACCTTCTTCCTGTATTTAATTTTCTGTTCCCGCGGCAGAAACAATCTGACCAATAAGCTGAGAGGACGTTTTCACATAGTTTAAAGTGACGTGTTTTGGTTCGCTTGGATTTTTACTCAGTGTGAAACGAAACCGAACCGAGGAGGAGAAACTGCTCCAATGTTAGAAGTCATTAACTGATTCGGACCAAAGCAAATGAATTAAGGTGTGAAAGTGACCTCAGAGAATCTGAAGAAAATTCTCTTTGAGCAAGCAACAAAGCTGAAACCCAACACTGGATGCCTGTGATTTAAAAACAGACAGGATTCTGTTATGGACACAGTATAGATTCAGGAATACTTCCAAAAGAAGCCAAATATAAACATACAGAAACACTGCCGTCTTCTCTGAAGATAAGCTCATTTAAAATGATCAGTGGCAAAGTGGAGAACTGAGGTCAGACTACTGAAATCTGACATTCTGCATCTCTGATAGCATGAGGGTACATTACAGTAGTGTACATCTGGAGAGGCACGGTCAATGCAGAAATATAGATCCAGGTTTTAGAGCTGCATATTAGACCTTCCATATTTCAGCAGGACAATGCTAAACCTCATGCTACATCTATGACAACAGCACAGCTTTGTAGTAGAAGAGAATCTTGAAACGAAAGAAGACGGAGTACTGTCGAGCAGTTAGAATCCAATATCAGACAAGAATGGGAGAAACATTCACATCCCAAAACTCCAGCAACTGGTCTCCTCAGTTCACATGTTCACGGACTTCTGTTGAAAGAAGAGGAAATGCTGCACCGTTGTAAACATGACCCTGCCCAATGTTTTTGAGACATGTTGCTGCCATCAATTTCAAAATGATCCTTTTTCTCAGTTTTAAACATTTCATATTTTTCTATGTTCTACTGTAAATAAAACTGCTCCTATCACTCGCTGCATAGCATGAGCTGTCTATCAGCTCATCTGATGTGATGCATGCCATTAGTTCAGGAACAGTACACCGCTCCCCAAAACAACCAAATCCAAAACAGAGGTATTAACTGAACCTTGGCTCAAAAAAGTTCTGAACCAAATCATGGATTGGTAGAATCATTTTATTGTTAGTGGATTAATACCAGTTATGATACCAAATGCCTCTGCCTAATGCTCAGGTTGGCTTCAGCCAGAAATGTAGAAATCTCAGGTACGGTTAAGGTCAGGTAGCTCAAACTTTAGGCATAGGCATAACTGAAGTAGTAAATCTGACTGTACCAAAAACCTAAATAGATGGCTGACTCAACTTAAATGTCAAAAAACTAGCCCATAGCCCTTTGTCAAAGTCAGGCACGAGGCAAGCAGTCTGAGTTGTTGTGTTTACTTTGCATTAAAGCTGATCAGCCAAGATTGTTTACAACAGCATCGCTGTTATCACATTTGCGTATGTCAGTCTTTTATGTCATTGCTAGCAGAACCAATCTTTTCTCTCTCCTCAATCTAGATTTGAAAGTTTTATATTACATTTTCATTGGTGGAACACATGACTGATTTTGATGTCTTTGCTCTCAACAGTTAATAGAAAAGCTGACCAAACAGACATTTCTCAGACTCACTGGTATTTTAATGTGGAGACACAAGTAGATTTGAACTTTGTAATGCACAATATGACAGAGGAAGGCTCAGAGATACAGAAAGAAATAGAGAAGTAAGCGTGTCCACGACACCACTGAAGAAAGTGAACAAAACTGGATTAACAGAGAGAGATATACAGATAGAATAGTAGAGGTTGAACATACCGAAGAGGGTAAAGAGACTTTGAGGCGTGACCATCTTTAGAGAGAGAGACCGCAGAGCAGAGGACAGGAAGAGGAGGAACAGAGGAGGAGGAAGAGGAGAGACGAAGGTAGAGATCAGACCGCCCAGCATTGGACGTGGGAGGAGGTGGTTTCCAAGAAGATGAGGGGTGGAGGAAAGATGGAGGGAGGGTGGGGGGCAGTCAGATTAAGAAGAGTGAGGAGGGAAGAGAGGAAGAGGAGATGGAAGAAAATTGGGGTAAACATACATGGGAGGGATGTTAAGAGATTTGTGCAACATTTGAGGCCAAAATGAGTAAAATGGAGAAAAAAATAAATGTGTGAAAGGGGGAGCAGAGGTGTGAAGAAAGGAGGCAGGGAAAGGAGAAAGGAGGAGAGGAGGACAAAAACCAAAGCAGAGGTCAGTAAACAGTATCACTGGAACATCAACGGAGTCTGAATGATTGCTGGTTTGTTTCCACACACACACACGCACCCCAAACACCTTCACTGTTCGATATATTTATCAGTGAGGAAAACAAGAGATGGCAGGAGAAAATAACAGAATTAAGAATGGAAAGATTAATAAACCAGGAAATAACAAAATGAAAAAAAGTGAGTGGCACAATATTTTAAGTAACAGGAGGCAGATGGCAGATCAGGTCAATAAAGAATAAGAGTGTGACAGAGTTGTGTGTAGAGACACTGTACATAAACAACATTTTTCATCATATCTCTAGAAGATTTTTTTTTCAACAATGAAAAAAATTTAATTCAAACTACTTTGTTTAAATTTGACACCTGAATTGAACTAACCTAACCAGACAAGTTTCTTTTGTCCTGCTCAGCCGCAACTGTGCTGGAAATACCAGACACGATAAATGTACAAAAAAAAAAAAAAAATCAATTGTGTGTTTTTTTTGTTTCTATTCCTCTGCTATAGAAAAACACACACTGTTCTGCATGAGAATTACCAAAATGTGACCATAGATTTTAATCTATTTATGGGAATGCCCTGGATTCAACTGTCACAAAATGATAAATGGCCACACCACACTCAACCATTGCCTGGCTACTGGACTTCACTAAGCAATTTCATAGTTATGCCCATGCTGCTGCTCTCAAACTCATGTGTGACCACACAGAACTGTATGCTGTTACTGAAACAGGCAGGATACAGCTGCTGTGGCAAGAGTTTACCAGAGGGGGGCAGAAAACCACCACTCAACTATACAGTCACTCTTCAGAGCAGGGAGAGAGAAAAAGAAAGAGAGTGAAAGAAAGACAGAGCGAGAGAAAGAGAGTAAGAGGCTCTGATAGAGAGATGGATCACAAACTGATAACAGGTGCTGTCAAGTGTAGACTTACAGATGAAAGAGTAGGTGCATATTCACATTTAAAGAATCAAGAGGAAATACTGTACACAGCAATCTCTGTAGAAAACCAAAATCAAACTGTTTCTTCAAATATTAATGCATCACTTTTGATAAATCTTAAAAAATTAAACAAACAGAAAACAACTTATCTGTAAACATCCCTGGAGAAGATATCACAGCTTGATTTTAGGGGTGACTGTGACATTGTGAATTTATTCCATTCCTTAATTATATTAACAGACTAGATGGAAGATGCATCATAAACCATGCTGTAAGTGGGTAAACACACAAAAGCACACATCCACACAGGAACTCACACTACAGTTCAGTTATGCAAGAAAAGCATTCAGCAGTGTCTGTTCAGTGGCTGAAATGAGTAATGTAAGGCACAGTTTGGAGATACTTATGGACAACTAAGTCATGATTAAGTTTAGTTTACCTCTTCGTTTAGGTTGGACGCCAACAGGACTCCTGATACACCTGAACCAGACAAAGCAACGCGACTTGCAGCTGCTGCTGCTGCTGCTGCAGCGCTCAGAGGACTAATGGCACCTGTTAGGAAGGCACAAGACATAAACCGGGTCAGTATCAAATGTAGAATTCAACAGCAGCAAAGTTTGTGTGTTTAATGCCATGGTGTAAATGTAATTTTCATTAATCTTCAAGCACAAGAGCTGATGAGTTTTTCATTATCTTGTTCAATAAAACATAAATTTTATCAAAATACGTAATATAACATTTGCTGCAACAGAAGCATTTGGTGGCAGCACAACATTTCATGTGAAACACAGTTGCTTCAGTCATTTCAATAATCAACATTATCTACAACATTGATCTCAATCTCAACTATTACAAAAAATGAGTGGTTACAACCAGGTTGAGAACTACGTCAGTAGAGTAAGCCCAACCCAGGTGCATTTAGACTCACCACAATAGGCACTACAGCAAGACGTGAAACAAGACAGTACATCAGCAGACAGCAGAGCCAGAGTGATGGGACAAATAGAATGAATAAAAAACTAAAGGGTACCTCCGCCCTGTGAAAGGGAGAGAGATGACGAGTAACCACCTCCACTAGAGTAGGAAGCTAGCGCACCAGATGGGGTACCTACAAGACAAAAACAACTAGATGAAATCCACAAAATAATTGTGTTCTACCAAATACTAAAAAAGTACAATTATCACAAGCAGCCAGTAAAATATTAAACCTGTGACAATGGTATTCACCATAAATGGTAATATATAGCCAATTACTTGCTTACACTACACTACTGTCCCTTCAGAAATGATTAATTCATTCATTCACACATGCATGCAAAATAAGACATAATGTTAGTAAAAGTAAAAGCATACTGGGCTTCATAGTTGATAAAAAACAAATATTAACAAAGACAATTTGAACATTTAAAGTAGTTGAATATATTAGATTCTAGATTCTATATTCTAGTAATTCGAACTGATCATCACCAAACTAGGAATTACATTTCATTTTATAGTTTCTTTGTTTAATGAAAAAGGTCTGAATAATAGAGACAGATGGAGTCAGAGGTATATTTACCCAACAAAGAATGGTCCTTGTTTGTGGACTCTCCATCTCCAGTAGGAAGGTCAGGTCTGGTGTAATCTCGACTCTTATCATTGTTATATTTGACATTGAGGTTGACCAGTTTACTGAAGTCTATCCGCAGAGTGCAGCATGAATTATAGATGTTCTGTCCATCCAAAGACTGGTGTAGAAGAGGAAGAAAAAATGTAGTGTTTCAACAGCACTTTTCATTTAGCTTTTTTTTATGTAAGATCGATTGGATTGATTAGGTCAACAATGATACTTATATTTATATAGTTTGCTGCTGTCTGAGCCTCATTGAGGCTGCAATATTTGAATGCTAACCAAATAACCATGAAAGACATATCCAGTTGCAATTTATTACTAACAGTCACATTTTTCATATGTGCCTACCAGTTTAGCTTGCTGTGCATTGACGGGGTCACTGAACTGCAGAAGAGCCTGAAACTGGTTGTTCTTGGTGAAGGTTATAATTTTCATCACAGTCCCAAACTTACTGAAGATCTGCAGGAACAATCAAACTTAACATTTTACTTT
Source organism: Anabas testudineus (assembly GCF_900324465.2). NCBI lineage: Eukaryota > Metazoa > Chordata > Actinopteri > Anabantiformes > Anabantidae > Anabas > Anabas testudineus. Next base: position 672,144 of record NC_046626.1, read on the forward strand.
AAAGCTAAGTTTAACGCAAATATTGTCATAATTAGAGTTCATATAAGATTACAAACTACCTCATGCAAACTTAGAAAGGGGTAATTGTGATTAGTGTAATACTCTTTCCTTCTCAGGCTGTAAAGGTTCTCTTTTAGTAGCAAAGAATATCCAAACACAAACCGAGGGGGATTTTGCACTAATTTAACTGCTGGATTTATAGTAAGCGCTCTGGCTTTACCTGCTGAAGAACATCCAGGGTCACAGGATAAAACATGTTGTCAATGATAATTCGTAAAACAGGGCTGGGGGGTGGAGCGCCATCCAGAACTCCTTGGTGAGAGGATGGAGAGCTTCCATCCTGAACAGCTGACACTGCCTGCAGCACAGCTTGAGCCCTCTAGGTAAACAGACAAGAATATGGGCACATGAAAAGATAAATGCTTCACATCAAGCATCAGTTAGGAGTATGATGTGAGTGAGTAAGAAAGTGGTTTGATGAAGCATAGTACCCGTGTGTACCTGGTTCAGAGCCGAGTCAGTTTTTAGTTCCTTATGGTTGGAGTATTGGATAAACACAGGTGTATTTCTGACCTAAGCAGAATGATCCATATAATGCACAAATCACTATGAACTCCTTACAACAAGAAAACAGTAATAAGAATTTGCATCATGAATGGAAATTGGTGCATTTCAAACCTGTGGTGTGACAGCTGTGTAGTAGTTCACCATAGTGATGGCTGCTTCTTCTGTACCCAACTCTAGAAATGCCTGGGAAAGAAAAAGGAAACCCAAACATCTCATGGTCAATTTCTCACTGTCCTTTCCTAATATGGAAAGGCAGAATATCATTGAGCTGATCTTCACTGCTGTTGTGATTACTGCCCTGTTAGGTCAAACTACCATACAATATAGAGTCATAGTTTACCTGGTTCTTTCCCTTCAGCATCAGTATGTTGGTTACTTTTCCAAAGGGGAGCCCCAAAGCGATGACTTCAGTCTCTGACACTTCATTGGGAAGTTTCCTGATGTGGAGAACTCTGGAGGGAGGCGATTCATCCAAACGCTGTTTCTTACTGTCACTGCCATTCGCTAAACATAGACACACACACAGTGAAATATAATAATAAAAAATTTATCATACAACACCTCAGCTGCTTTTTAAAATCAACCTATAAAAGTAAAAAACATACAAAGAAGTTGTGTGGTGATGTGAAAGGCGCATGTGAAAAGCAGCTGAGGGAGATCATCATTGTCAGAAAAGAAGTGGAAGAACTTAAGAAGCTTCTTGCATCATTTACTATCACATGGGCAGTGGTTGAGCGATTGTTCAGTGCAAAGGCTTAAGGAACTCGTCTGGATGCATTTTTATCAGACAGCCTATGTGATAGTCAATAATGACATTAGTTCCCGTTTTAAAAGGTGAGTTGTGTTTGTTGGTACCGTAACGCTTGATCTCACCAGTCATGGAGTTGGGGCTATTGCCATACATGTTGAGCTCATCTGAGCCTCTCTGGAAAGTTAAGAAAAAAAAATTAAATAAATATAAATAAAAAAACAAGAAGAAAAAAATGGAACTAATTAAATGTAACTTTCTTTTACATCACAATTAAAAAAAATAAAAATCTAAAACTGTTATTACTATAAGCATGATCACATAATATTACCATACATGCTGCATCAAACATTTTGCTCTAAAATATGTCTGGGTTTTTGTTCAACAATGCAATGGAACTGCCGTTATCCTATTATCATTCACTATAACATAACACATGCACACTGAAGACAAAGCACACTGCCTGATTCACTTGTACCTTGATCATCTTACTGCCAACCTACAAATCCTTACAATAACTTACCTTGAAACTTTGCATTCCAAACCACAAATGATTAATTCTATTCACATGCTATATCATAAAACTAAGCTGCTGTACATCCATTCCACTTTAACATTGTGCTGAAGTGAGTGTGTTCGCAATAAATTAGGAACAACAACAACAACAACAAAAAAAACAGCTCACCTTCACACCAACTGCAACATCACTGCCAATGGAGACAACACAGAGAGATGGAAGGCAAGAAATAGAGAAAATATTAACAAAAAATCTGTATGAAAATGCTGTGGCATATTACTTTAAGTGTTACAGTGTACCAACTCAGACAATATTTAAATTAATACTAGGCAATATATCTGTTTCAATTGTGTTTTCCCCCTTGTTTTCTTCATTCTAAGTGCTGCTTCTGAAATGTCACACATTTAAGAGCTTCATAGATTTAACAGTTCAGCAACGTCTAAATAAACAAGGATACTGGCCTATTTAGTCAATTTCTGTTAATATGTGTTATTTAACGCACATGTACATCTAACTAATAAAAAGCTGTCATCTACATATACTAAGACATAATACAAAACATGTGAATAAAGCTACCTACTCAGCAAAATACATTATTTCAAGAAGAGGCAGTTGATGTTGCAGCAAAAACATGAAACCATTACAGAGACCAACATGCTTTTTAATAATCTCTCAGCTCAACCTAGATCCAAGATCTACGTAATGTTAAATAACATCACACGTATTTTAAATGTATTTAATTAATTTTCACAGAGATAATTCTATGTACAGTTATTATTTTGTTTACCAACATCTGAGTAACAGCGTAACTATATGATTCGCTAGCTAGGAGGTTGAGTGTAGCATCCATGAGCTTCAGACAAAGGAACCTTACAAACTGACAACTCATTACATTTTGTAAGGTCCCGTGGAGATTCTGGCATGGTTCGTTAATTACACACAATGCTAACAGCTTGTCATCATGCAAATATTTAGCCAGAGTTAACGCACATATTTCACTTTCGCAGGTAGCTAGCTTTAGTTAATCTAATGTTGGTTTACGTTAATATTCATTTTACACACCACAGAAGGTGAACAGTATTATTAGATAACAACCATATGCCAACGAGTTTGCAAACTATTACACTGCCGAACTTAGACCCAAACAGTCAGCTTAATGTTTACAATATGCAGTTGAGACATGCCATAAAACTGTAATCTTCTTATAAAGCAGACTACCACGTTTTTTTTTGTTGCGACTTGGTGTGCCAGCTAACGTTAGCGGTTAACTAGCTAGCTAGCTAACATTATAATAATGGTCCGCCGATGAGCTAACGTAAATTTAAATTTGAGACGAAAGACAGTTCATACTGTCTGTGCCACATACACAGTGGCAGAAAGTGGAGCGAGACGCATTAAGTGTAACAGGCACATATTTACCCGTCCATTGCAGCTCTTTGTCCGCTACAGTCTGTTAATGTTTCAGCTCACTGCGAAGCCCGGAGCCTGGGAGCAAAATGGGCGTTCTTCTTCTTCCAGGCTTTAATGACTGTTGTCAGGCGACGTGACGTGACGTGACGTGACGTGCATTACCGCCACCTTCCGCTCAGGAGGGAAGCTGCTGCTGCGGCTGCTAGTTCTTTGATACACATATATAAAAAACAACACTACTAAGAACTGCAACTTTAAAAAGATCTCATTCTAACACACACACACACACAATATTATTTTATAGTTTTCTTATTATAAGGGAAAATAAAAAGTCTTATTTAAAAACATCTGTACTTAAAGGGCAGGTTAATGATATATTTCAGAGCTGTCTTAAACTATAGTCAGTTTCCCATAAAAACACTAAAGTTTTTACTTGCTTTAATCATTTCTTTTGTTAAAGGTGGCCACAAATAGCCCATTGGAATCCTTTAAAATGTACTCAAATATGCTTCTAAAGTTTATTAAACTAACCGAAACACCTTCCTATAGTGTTGGAATCAAAGTAACATACAGATACATATCTCCTAAAAAGATCTTTTTCCAATAAACGTGTCTAGAGAAAGTCAATTGTAGTAATGGTGGAGTTAGTGTTTTTCCTAATCTGTAAATTCTGAATTTAGTTCTCCAGCTTCTAAACTTCTCCCTCAGCCGTATTTTGTAAAATGTGCCAAGCTTGTTCAGTAACAGTTTCTATTTTCTTCTATTTCTGAGATTTAAAGGAAAGCAAAAGCAAAATCATAACATGAAATTATTAAACGAACAATACAGGAATAAACCCTATTTCAGCTCGTATGTTTTTTCAGGCAAGTTCCTGTTCTTGTGCCTACAGCTGTTCGCTGGAACATGGTCAGTGAAAAGGCAACACTTGCACTGTACAGATGGTTTGCTGCATCAGAGAAACTTTATTTAAATCATTGTTGCATCAAAATAGCATTTTCTTTTTCATTGATACATTTAACATATAATACTGTACATTTCCATTTAAGTAGAAATAGGCAATCATCAAATCAAACATAACATGTTAACAAACTGATAACAAAAAAAGCAGAATCTACAATGATTGTAATTTGAATAAGGTACAACATGGTAAATAAAAAGTTTAAATCAAAAAAATAATTGTTAACTTAACTAATTAATTAAAGAAAGTGAATCAATAGATTAATCAGAAAAAACAATCATTCTTAGCTCAGCCTTAAATTAACACTGCAGCCTAGGTTTGGATGAGGGTGTCTAGTGTTGCAGGACCCAAAAAAGTAAACTCCGAACACATAGCTCATGATGTATTCTAGTGTATCTGTTGGATCTTCACATTTCAATTAGGACTACAATTTCCATAAATTATCATCCTCCTTCTCTACTTTTTCTACCACCTCTAGACTGTTTACATCATCCAAATGACTTTGCATTGATATGAAACAAATATCTTAAACCTCACGTGGCGGGAAAAAAAAGTCTTAAACAGAACTGACTAGGTTCAAAGTCTTGCTTTCGTTCTAACACATGGGACTAATGGGTACACCCCTGTTAGGTTCATAAGGTGTTGTTCTGGGAACCATCTTGATGCAGTCTATGATTGGACAGACACTGAGGCACAGAGTGCAGCCCGTACACCTGTCATTCACATAGGGCAGGTGGGTCTCTGGATCGAATGTTATGGCCTGGGAAGACAGTAAGTATGACAGGAATGAGGCAGGAGGAGACAAATTGAAAGGAAAGAGACAATCGTTGTTACTGTATGCCACAGACCAGCTGGCACACTGTACCTGATATCCAGAGTCGTTGCAGGTCATGTAACATTTACCGCAGTTGATACACATCTCTTCGTCTATCAGAGCCTGGACCTGAGAACACAGACAAGCATCATAATCATGAATGATTTCTATTCATTTCACTTTTAAATAACAGTACTGTTGTATCAATAGTTATTTTATTTTTTGATAACCTGGATTAGATAATGGTGACCTTAACTCCTCAAGCTATACATTAGTATATCGGAACCCACAGCTTTATGTGGCCTATGTCCTTTTCATGTCCATCAAGTTCATATTAGATATTACCTGCTCTATAATGTTAAGTTCCTGGTATGCTCCAATGTAGCGCAGGGCTCTTGCTATCACATCCTTCAAACACACAAATACAGCACATACATGTTTACTTGGTTAAAAAGTGATTTCATGTAACAAAATATAATACAGGTTGATGAACAGCAAGTGCGCGTGTGTGTGTGTGTGTGTGTGTGTGTGTGTGTGCCACACCTTGACTGCGGGGACAGATTTCTTGGGCATGTTGACCCGAGTGGTGCTGGCTTCTATCACATCAGTTTTCCCAGCTTCCCTAAGCAGCTTCTTGTACTCTGCAAGAACTTCTGTCTTCTGTTGGAGGTATGGACCAAAACTAGGTAGGCTCTATATGAGTACACAATACATATAGTAGTGAGGACACTCATTAACATAATCTCTAATCCTAACCTAACCTAAACCTAGTCTTAACACTCAATCCTTTGAAGTTGTCACGGTTGGCCAAAATGACCTCGAAACAATGGTTTGAACTAAAATTTGTCCATGTTTGTGCTTTAATCTTTGTGTAAGGACACCTTAACATAGACCTGAATCTAACCCTAACCCTTAAAACCAGCCCTCTGAAGGTTTCCTAGAAAGTGAAGACTGACCCAAATGTCCTAGCTTTTCCAAAAATACCCTCCCTCCCAAGGTATCAAACTTTAATTAGTCCTCACAAAAATAGCCCTATAGGTACAAACACACCCCAGGCATTCAGAGAAATCATGATGTAAAACTTTGACCATATGGTTCTGCTGAGGTTTTCTCTGCTAATAATATAACAGTAGTGGTATCAGAAAAGTTGCAGAGATATTCAGCCAATGCAGCTATTTATTCAGCACAGTAGTTCTAATCACTGTATTTCTTCAACAGAATAATGACTGTCAGTACTGATACCTTTCCGACCAGGTCTTCCACCCTGGGAATTGGTTTTCCTTTCTGGTGTTTCTCTGTTGGAGGAGACTGACCATCCCAGTCCTTCAGCTCTAAGCTCTTCAGGTACAACAAGGCTTTCAAACCTGAAACATTTATCATCATTATATTATGGTGTCAGGTCACTCTCTCAAAGCATCACTTCCAGGTCAGAGGGTAGATCAGGAGGGTTGAAAGAATGACTGCAAATGTTTCTAATTATTAGTCATTCACAGTTGCTGGGTAAACTATGCTAGATACAGAATTGTACATACCCATACAATAATCCTCTATCACAGTGAAGTCCTGGTTCTGAATTGCACTGCACACCTGTAATAACCAGACACAGATTCATATCAAGAACCATAACCAAGAACCATAATGTAGTTTTAGTTTTTAATCAATGCAATTTTGCTAACTTACTTTGAATGTACAGTTTATACTGAACACAAATGCTGTTTCACAAAGCCCTCAAAAGTAAAGTAAGTAAAATCAAAGTATACTAAAGTAAAGTGTACTTCAATCAAGTATACTTATTGAGCTTTTATTCACTTATAAGAAATGTATGTAAAGTGTGCTATTTTTAACCTACCTACAACGTACTTACTAATGATATAATGAATGCAAATAATCTACTAAAACACACTTCAGTGAACTTGACTGTTCTGTTTTGTGACGCTGTTAAGTTGCACTTTAATGCAGTTCTGTGTTACACTGTTGTGTACATTTTTTAAAGACTGGACAGTAGTGTCACAGCTGTACAGCAGTCTTGTCGTGGTAAAAGTAATGTACAAATCACCTGTAACACTGAGGCTCCAGCATGGAGAAACTGTAGTCCACTCTCTGCTGAGTCAATGCCACCGGTGGCCAAAATAGGGAAACCAGGAATGGCTCTGGCGATGGCTGATACTGCTCTGAGAGTGATGGGCCTAATGGCGTTACCTGCACACATCATTATTATCACTAAGTGCTCGTGGGGAGTGCCTCACTAGCAGCTAGCCCAGTGTACACATCAGGTATCGTTCTGATTCATGTCAAAGTCAATCTACACCTAATACACCTTTGGTTATGGTTCATTTTAACTGTGTGAAAATATGAACTCTGATGCACTGTTTTAATTACATAATAATCACAGTAACAGCAGCTTCTCTTCTTCTCTTTCGTCTTTTCCCATCAGGGGTCACCACAGCGAATCATCCTTCTCCACCTAACTCTATCATGAACATCTTCTACCCTAACACTAGCCAACCTCATGTCCTCTGTTAAGACATCCATATATCTCCTCTTTGGTCGTCCTCTTGCCCTCCTGCCTGGCAGCTCCATCTCCAACATCCTTCTACCAATATACTCACTATCCCTCCTCTGAACATGTCCAAACCATCTCAGTCTGGCCTCTCTGACTTTGTCGCTAACACAGGCAACGTGAGCCGTCCCTCTGATGTACTCGTTCCTTATTCTGTCTAACCTGGTCACTCCTAAGGAGAACCTCAACATCTTCATCTCTGCTACCTCCATCTCAGCCTCTTGTCTCTTTCTCACTGCTACCGTCTCTAACCCATAGAGCAGAGCTGGTCTCACCACTGTCTTGTAGACCTTTCCTTTGAGTCTTGCTGACACTCTTCTGTTACACAACACTCCTGACACTTTCCTCCACCCACTCCAACCTGCCTGCACTCGCGTCTTCACCTCTTTTCCACACTCCCCATCACACTGAACTGTTGACCCTAAATACGCCTGCACCTTCTTCACCTCAGCCCCCTGTAACCTAACGCTTCTACCTTGATCCCTCTCGTTCAGACACATGTATTCTGTCTTACTACGACTGACCTTCATGCCTCTTCTTTCCAGAGCAAACCTCCACCTCTCCAGCTGTTCCTCTACCTGCTCTCTACTCTCACTGCAAATCACAATGTCATCCGCAAACATCATTGTCCAGGGTGATTCCTGTCTGACCTCATCTGTCAGCCTGTCCATCAGCATAGCAAACAAGAAGGGACTCAAAGCTGATCCTTGGTGTAGTCCCACCTCCACCTTGAACTCCTCTGTCTGACCTACAGCACATCTCACCACCGTCATACTTCTCTCATACATGTCCTGAACTACTCTGACGTACTTCTCTGCCACTCCCGACGACCTCATACAGTACCACAGCTCCTCCCTCGGCACCCTGTCATACGCCTTCTCTAAATCTACAAAGACACAATGCAGCTCCTTCTGACCATCTCTGTACTTTTCCATCAACATTCTCAAAGCAAAAATGGCATCAGTGGTGCTCTTACGGGGCATGAAACCATACTGCTGCTCACAAATCTCCACCTTCTTCCTAAGCCTGGCTTCCACTACTCTTTCCCACAGCTTTCATTGTGTGTGTATTCAACTTTATTCCTCTATAGTTGCTGCAGTTCTGCGTGTCACCCTTGTTCTTAAAGATCGGAACCAGAACACTTCTCCTCCATTCCTCAGGCATCTTCTCACTCTCTAGAATCCTATTGAACAAACTGGTTAGAAACTCCACTGCTGTCTCTCCTAAGCACTTCCACACCTCCACAGGTACGTCATCCAGACCAACAGCCTTTCCACTCTTCACATAATAATCACAGTAACAGCAGCACTTCTGATTATTTTTTTATGTTACCATTGCCAGTTATATAGTGACAGAATCTAGAGATTGCGTATGTGTTTCTACGCTTGTATGAGTCCTTACCAGACACCCCTCCATACGTGGTGCGACCGCTCGTTCCAACACCCGGCCAGGGGGAGCCGTCTGCCCTCAGTCCCATCAAACCTGAGACTGTGTTGGTGGCTGTGACCCCGTCAGCTCCCCCTGTGAACAGTAAGAGAAGATATATTGAATTTTAAATTGTTTCTCTACGCTACAGTAGCAGAAATAACATAGGTGCTGGTGAAATGTGTTTACCTTCATGAGCAGCCTTGGCGATGTCAACGATATTGGTGACGTTTGGTGTTAGCTTAGCAAAGAACGGAATGGAAATGGCTGCACGCACCCAGCGACAGATGTTACGCACCAGCACTGGATCCTGAGGACACACACACACACATCAAAATGCAACATTTATCAGACTGCTCATTTGTGCATAATTAAGTATGAGTGCGTTTCTGTGTGTCTTTGTGTGTGTGTGTGTGCGCATACCTGTCCACAGGCCAGTCCCATGCCTCTCTCACCCATCCCATGAGGACAAGACAGATTCAGCTCCAGTGCATCTGCTCCTGATTTCTAAACAAAACATCTTATTCTAATTAAAGGACAACTTCACTGATTTTCAGCTCATTTGTTATGGCCCTAGTTTGCAGAGTATATTCAATTATGAATGATATTAAACCTCCCTCTGCCTTCCCCATATGAAAACATCTCCATGCCTCCATTCATCTACATGAACCGTATTCTCCAGACTAGAACCATAGGAAGCAAGTTGAAAATGTATGCATGTAGAGACATTACAGCTTGTGGTTGTCCTCACCTCTGCCATCTTGGCTAGTTCTGTCCAGTCTTCCTTGTTGTAACTGCACATTATGCTGGAGATGACCACCTGGCAAAGACACAGGTGGAGATTTGTTTTCAAATGCTCACTATCGTCTACTGTATTGTCAAGAAATGAAATGCAACGTGATGGGAAACCTACATTGTCTGGAAAGTCGTTCTTCAGCTCAGTGACTGACTGACACCAGTAGGCTGCTGTCTTCTCACTGATGAGCTCAATGTTGAGGAAGGAGCCTTGACCTGGCCCGTACACATGACCAGAGGTGGTGCCACGCACGATACGAGGAGACACATTGGTCACAATGTCCTGAAGACAGACATGTTCAGACAATGACAATGCTCTCAGACAGTTATGCACATGTATCATGTGAAGGTGGTTTTATAATTCACACATAGTACTTATTTCAAGCACTAACAAGCACTGTTGTGATATAGGGTCGTCATATTAACTAAGGCCAAGGCCATGAGCCGAACGTATTTAGAGTTTGTCTTCTCCTCCTTCCTATTTTGAAGTGATACAGGATTAGGGTGAATCTGGGCCTATACCTCAGTTAGAAAACATCTGAATTCTGTTGAAACAATGATTATATATCAACTCCACATCTACTAAACTGACTTCAAAAATCTAACAAACCAAGCTGATTTTGATGCCCTTTAATTTACCCAGGCTGTATTTCCTTTTCTAAATGAAATATGGATGTGTTGTCCACATTCCAAAGTCACTGTGTCCTTAACTGTATCAACCATGCAATGGTTGATACCTAACCATTAAGAAACATCCTGTTGTACACACATAGTGGTGTGGAATACAGAAGAGGGGTGTGTGCTTTTAATTCTGAAGGTTCTTGGCTCGGCTCCTATGCCTTCCCCATCTTCTTCTTATGTTTCTACTAGTTTGTCTGTAAAATACACTCATTTAAAAGAAAAGCAAACAAGCACATTCTTGTGCATTTCCCATCCATGTGTGTGTACCTTGTCCAGTGCAAATGTCTTGGTCAGAGCAAAGCCCCATCCTTGTTCAAAAGCTCTTCTGATCATGGCTGTGCTGGTGGTGGGAGGAGCAGAGGCCAGGCCGAACGGGTTGGGAAACTTTATTCCACAAACCTCAACACTTATGTCCACCTGATCTATAGCGCTGTAGAAAAGTGGCAGCTTTGGAACTGGGTCCACTGTCTGTCCATGCAGGGACTACAGAGAAGGGAGGGAGGTAGATGTTTTAATCACACCACTAGCATTAGTTCAGTCATGAACTGGAGAGAAGACTGCAGTTGGGGTTTTTTACGGACGAATTACAGAGCACTGCTGCTAGCTGAACTAGATTTTTCGACTTTAAAGATGTGATCTGAAGATGTTTGAGGCAGAGAAAATCATGCCAGGTTTACCTGTATGTATCTGTGAATGTGCCACGAGGCCTGTTTGCCATCGTTCACTGATTCCACTGTGGTGTTGGCCAAACCAGCGACGTCTCCCCCTGCGAACACCCAGGGCTCACTGGTCTGCATGGTGTCCGTGTTGACCTCTGGAGTACCCCAACGCGTCAGCTTCACGGGAGCCAAGGCTTTGGTCACTTGACAATGAATGGATGGATCAGGGTAATGTATAGAAGCTTGTCCCTGTGTCCTAATGTTCTGTATTTACACTGTCTATGAAGAGTATGCACTCCCTTCAAAGTTTTCATGTTTTGTTATGATTCAGTGTTGTGAAAAATTAGACTGGTTGATTACATACATGACACAGTCCAGTATGTAAAGTAAAAATAGACAAACAATTGAAGATACCACAGCAGGTTTAATACACATCCTCTGCTTCATCAGTTCCAACTGACTGACAGAAGTTAAAGGCAATTTAAAAAAACTTGTGGTGGTGTCAGTTGAATGGTTCATTACCTTGCGAGTCACTGAGCAGCGAACCAAAGGCACTGATGATGTAGTCAGCCTTCAGCCTGACAACTTGGTCCTCATCTTCTAGCCAATCACCTTCCTCCGTCTGCTCGGTGCGACAGAACTGTAACCCGGCGACCCGTCCATTCTTCATAATGACCTCACGGGGCGACAGGAAAGGCAGGAACTCACACTGCTCTTCCATAGCCAACTCCATCTGACAGAAACAAAAATCTGTGTTCAGTATTCTTCATTTGTCAGAGCGTCAATCAGTCTGTGTATCCCGCATCTGCACCTCTTCGGGAACAGCCCTGATGTTGGTGAATCCCTTCCTGAAGCAGACAAACACTCTCTTGGCTCCACAGCGAAGAGCTGAGGTGGCGCAGTCAAACGCGGTGTCACCGGCCCCCAGAACAATGACTACGCCCCTTAACTCGGGCAGAGAAGAGCGACATTGGCACATTTCTGGACAGTGTGAGACAGAGATGCAGTAATGTGAGCTTGTTGGTGTGAGCCAACCTGAAGCTGAAGAAGTTGCTGAGGTTTACATTGTAGATGGAACCACACAGGGTCTTCTTTAACCCCTACCTTTCTTGCTGGCTGAAGCAACCAGGGGCAAAAAGTCTTTGGAGGTGAAGAAACCCTGATCCGTGGTTAAATCCTGGAACATTTGAGCTCTGTTGGCCTGAGGGAGACCTGAAATCACAAACACACACACACACGTGAAAACACTTGACAGAGACACATGCAAATGCAGTACAGTAGCAGAAAAAGGGGGTGTATCTACAAGAGTTTGAACCGAAACAGTGTGACTGTATTTGTTGTGGAGCACCCTCAAAAGAGTCCTTTCAAAACTTTCTAATGCACAAACAAAGCTACAGTAACTGTAGCTGGCTGGCTAGTTTCTGAAATGTCTGTGAAACTCACCAATCCCAACAAAGACGGCCTTAAACCCTTCCTCTTTTAAGGAGCTTAGGGTCATTCCGTTAACACCCAGACCCTTCTCACACACCACCTGAACACATGGACACACACATTTAAACATTATGTACAGGGGAGAATGATAATGATAATAGCAGCAAATATTATATTTAATATGACTAGTAATAACAGTCAGGTCTCTAATCCAACAGAAGACATAACAGCTAAACATCAGTTGTGTTCCTAAAATATTATGGGCAGTACAAAGCCATTTTAAAAATGTATCAGAGCAATTTGAAATTCTTCTATCATACCTTCACTCCCAGGTCCTTCATCAGGTCTATTTCAAATTGGACCACTTTATAGGGAAGCCGAAACTGGGGGATTTCTGTTGTGCTGCATGAAAGAAACACATACAGTGAGGGAAAAAATTATTTGAACCCCAGCTGATTTTGTAAGTTTGCCCACTAACAAAGAAATGATCAGTCTATAATTTCAATGGTAGGTGTATTTGAACAGTGAGACACAACAATGACAAAACAAATCCAGAAAAATGCGTTTCAAAAAGAGTTATAAATTAATTTGCATTTCCACGAAGGAAAGAAGTATTTGATCCCTTCGAAAAACGTGCTTTAGTACTTGGTGGCAAAACCTTTGTTGGCAATCACAGAGGTCAGCCGTTTCTTGTAGTTGGCCACAAGGTTTGCACACATCTCAGGGGGGATTTTGGCCCACTCCTCTTTGCAGATCCTCTCCAATGTTTGGCAACTCGAACCTTCAGCTCCCTCCACAGATTTTCTATGGGATTAAGGTCTGGAGACTGACTAGGCCACTCCATGACCTTAATATGCTTCTTCTTGAGCCAGTGATTTGTTGCCTTAGCCGTGTGTTTTGGATCATTGTCATGCTGGAGTACCCAACCACGACCCTTTTCAATGCCCTGACTGAGGGAAGGAGGTTCTCACCCAACATTTGACGGTACATGGCCCCATCCATCCTCCCTTTGATGCGGTGCAATTGTCCTGTCCCCTTGGCAGAAAAACACCCCCAAAGCATAATGTTTCCACCTCCATATTTGACGGTGGGGACGGTGTTTTTGGAGTCACAGGCAGCCTTCCTCCTCCTCCAAACACAGCGAGTTGAGTTGATGCCAAAGAGCTCGATTTTGGTCTCATCTGACCACAACACTTTCACCCAGTCTTCCTCTGAATCAGTCAGATGTTCAGTGGCAAACTTCAAACGGGCCTGTAGATGGGCTTTCTTGAGCAGGGGGACCTTGCGGGCACAGCAGGATTTCAGTCCTTCACGGCGTAGTGTGTTACCAACTGTTTTTTTGGTGACTATGGTCCCAGCTGCCTTGAGATCATTGACAAGTTCCTCCCGAGTGGTTCTTGGCTGATTCCTCACCGTTCTCATTATCATTGAAACTCCACGAGGTGAGATCTTGCATGGAGCTCCAGACCAAGGGAGATTGGCAGTTAATTTATGTTTCTTCCATTTGCGAATAATTGCACCAACTGTTGTCACCTTCTCACCCAGCTGCTTGGCGATGGTCTTGTAGCCCATTCCAGCCTTGTGTAGGTCCACAATCTTGTCCCTGACATCCTTGGAAAGCTCTTTGGTCTTGGCCATGGTGAAGAGTTTGGAATCTGGATTGATTGATTGCTTCTGTGGACAGGTCTCTTTTATATAGGTAACGAGCTGAGAGGGCTGCCAATGTCAGCTCGTTACCTGTATAAGATCCACCTGGGAGCTAGAGATCTTGCTGACGGATAGGGGATCAAATACTTATTTCCTTCATGGAAATGCAAATTAATTTATAACTCTTTTTGAAATGCATTTTTCTGGATTTTTTTTGTCATTGTTGTGTCTCAATGTTCAAATAAACCTACCATTGAAATTATAGCCTGATCATTTCTTTGTTAGTGGGCAAACTTACAAAATCAGCTGGGGTTCAAATAATTTTTTCCCTCACGTATATACATACATTTTCTTAAATCCAAATACTATTCCTGTGTATCTGTATCCAGTGTCCATGGATTTGTAACTTTAGGGAGATTTCCCATCCCATGTAACAACCTAGATGGGAAAAATATTTTGGGCACCTAGGTCTAGCACTGCAAATGTAAGCTTCAGGAGCACAGTGTACACATTCAGGATTTGCATTCTTAAGAGTGAGGAAGGGCACTCCTTTTAACCACCATAGATTGTTACACATTTAAGTAGAAACTGAGGGTGCTCTATGGACCGCTGCAGTGGCTGTCTGGGTTACTGAAAGGGAGACCAAAAAGATTAACCTATGATGCTTCAACATCTCTAACTGCATCTCCTCTCCATCAGAGTGGTCAAGCTGCTGACCAACTGCAGACTTTAGAGGATGACAGCAGTGACAGAAGGGCATGGAAGCATGAAGACAGCATCACAATATCTAGAATAAAGCAGGTCTGGAAGAAAAGACCTGGCTTTTGCTAAATCATCAGCATAAAAACAGTCGCCATATCTGATGTTCAACCTTGACACCATCCCGGACACTGTCAACTCTATGGATCTGGATGTTAGCGCAGACAAAATTACAAGGAGCAACATACATTACAACGATACATTTAATTTACATTGCTCCCAAAAGGTAACACATGTCTGACTCATATGGACTAAGAACCACACTATGTATTTAACACTGATACTTTCATATTAATTGAATGATGATGATGCTCAGAATGATTTTTCATTATAACTGTATTGACACCTTGAGTCCAAATGGAGGCAATAAGGGAAATGAAGTATACTGGGGTACAGAAGTACTGTACATAACTTAGGGATCTGTTCATGTTTGTGTGATACTATGGAGCAGGCACTACTACTGTGTCTGTATTCTAATGAGTGTGAACCTATCTAAAGGGTCATAGGACGTTTATTCTGATGCAGAAAAGTTATGATGATTACCCCCTGGTGGGTTTGTTGGTGTACTTCCTAGATGAATGTTTCATCATAAATAGCAGATAGAGAGCTTCATGTTGCAGGATCTAATTTTCTCTTTGATGATCCTCTAAGGTGGGTCCTCTTTTGTAAAACTGTATAAAAGCACTGCATTTGGAATAATACAAGAGATTTTCCATGAAAGGGAATATGATGAAAAGGATAACATGTTACCTCAGTCCTCCAATGTACTTCTGCTTCTCAAAAATAGTAATATTATCATATCCGAGACGGGCCAGGAAGGAAGCACAGCTGATTGATGCAGGACCACAGCCAATCAGGGCAATAGGGCTGTGGTAAGACTCTGGCATATCATTGGCTGGTGGGAGTTTAGGATTCCTCATCTGAGCAATGCCCATCTTACTAAACACCTGTGAAAAAAACATACACCCATTTGTCATTTATAACACCATTTATAATAACTCTACTATAACACCCAACACAATATAGGTGACTTGTGAGTATAACTTCTGATCAAGTGATAACTGAGACCTATTTAGCATTTAGCAAGCAAGATAGTTAAGTATAAAGTGCATCAAAACAAAGTAGCACAGTCACTTTGATGCAAATTCATCATGTACCTCAACAGCAAACTGCTGTAACCCTCCGATGTTAATAGGTCCTTCCTCAGTAGCATACAGGTTGCAGCCTCCTACACACAGGTCTGATGTTGGACAAACCATTCCACAGGTCAATCCTAGGGGGTTGTCAGACAGGATGGCCCGCGCTGCACCATAGTAGTTCTAGTACATTCATACACACACATTGTTGGCTATATGATTATCATATCAATAAAACGATCACTCAGTGTTAACTGTGTATGTACATGCAACTCATTGAGTGTATTTTCCAGTACCTTATTAGAGATACTTGTAATAAATGACTTAATGTCCAGGTTAGTCGGGCAGCTCTTCTGACAGGGAGCGTCGGCACATTTCAGACATCTATACACAAATGTGACAGGTAAAGTAAATTATTTAGATGCAAATGAAACAGCCTTGAAAAGCAGTATTAGTGTGCTGTCTGCCAGCAGAAAGTTTCAAACCTTAGAAATACTGCTGCAAACAAAGTGGTTCAGTGATGATGATAACGATATTATAAGATATGAAAACAGTTTATAAGCCCGCAGACTAACTGAAAGTCTTTGTGTCTCACAGGTGCCTTGAGCTAAATTGCTAACTTGCTTACAAATACAGTGCTGATATTAATAGGTGTAATGTTTACCATGTTGTGACCAGAGTTAAGTTGTTCATGTCTTAAATCACACTAAGGCAAATGATAGATCTACAAGAAGAGGAGAAATAGATGTTCTTCTGTTAGAATGCATGTCCTTTTCTGACACAGGAAACTCCAGAAACTTCCAGGAGAGGTGGGATGTCTGCAAAAATGACTGTGAAAGGCTGTGCAAGGCAATTCTCTAATGCTGTCGGCTAAAATAGCATAGTTAGTCATAATTTACATGGCTGTTTGTGTGCACGCATGTGTGCATATTAATTTGACCACTTAGAACAGCAGTTTGTTCTCACTGGAACAATTGCTTTTGATATTTAATAAACTATACAAAAAATATATATTTGGAAATATATAAAATAAAAATCTAGGTGAAATCAGGTATTTCAGGTCATCCCAATCCCCAAGAAAGTTTACAAAATCCAGCAGGGACTGACTAACATCTGTGTAATAATAAGTAATGGCAATCTAAGTATCCTACAGAGACGTGCAGCAGTAATACTCATTGACAGCAGGTGGCAGAAGTCTGGCAGCTGGTACTTTCTTTGCTTGTAGGAGGCCTCTTTTTTTTTTTATATAATCCACAACGACTTACACGGGTAGGCGGGGTAAGCGTAAGACCCCAGTCTCCCACATGGAATGCGGTGATCTTACCACTACACTAACCAGCCGCTACATCAGCATCAACATGATGACAACCTTGTTTTCATATAGGTGGCGTCGTTTAACAGGTGTAGAAATGGTTTGACAGTGATTAAATACAGTGTCTACTCTCTTTGCAAAGAATCTTTAGTTCGCTAAAAGTAAGTGAATGAGTTTGTGAGATTGTTGCAAAGTCAGCTCGATAAGATAGACTGCAACAATAAACAGCCAAGTCAGCCTAGTCATTCATTCTCACCTGAGTGCTTCACGCAGAGCTCCACGCTCGCTCACCGTTGTGTGTTTGATATCGTCAAAGTTGTTCTCTAACTTCACACATGACTGAAAGAAAAAACAGTGGGGGAACTTTTAAGTATATCACGCAATCCAAGTCCAACAGCGGGTCTTTCTGTGTGTGTGGTATTCAGTATCTTACGTTACAGTTCCTCTCAGGGTTTCTCTTCCAGTGTTTCTTCTCTTTTTTCTTGTTTGCTGTGGAAACTAGCTGAGCATGCGTTTTCACCCTGGGGTTCAGAGCCAGAATGTTCTGCAAGAAAATGAGGGAAACAATTTAACACAACACTAAAAGATGTATAGCACATATTTAAGGGAAGATCTACAGAGACAGTGATTATAAATCATTAGTTGAAAGAGGTTGTCAGGCCATGTTTTTCTAGATTGGCAATTGCACTTGATATTAATTCTTTAGCTCTGATAGACAACAGAAATCTCAGATCTCTGTTACGTACCTATAAGTTAAAAAGAAAAGTTGTTCAGTGGTCTGTTTGACACCTAAACATATGTTTCCTGTGCTGGCCAAATTTGATCATATATTGTGTTATTACAAAATTGTGAGTAAACTAGTCAATTACGCCATTCTCTTAGGACGTCAAAGATAACGTTTTATTCCTTTACATACATCCCATACTGTTACAAATCTCTCTGTTACGCTATGTCTGCTGGCAACAACCTTGAAAATATAGAACATTCTAGGAAGTTTGCATGTTTGAATGTTTAGGGTCAACATGATAAGATAATTATGAGCCGCAAGGTCAGTGCACTAAGGGGATGTGTGAGGTGGGTAACAGCAGAAATGAAGAAATGATTTACTGTATGTCCCAACCTTACAACCTGGTACAAAAAATAATCTGTATATCTTTTAGAAATATCCAAGATATTCTAACAATATATGAGTAGTTTTCAAACATATACTTTAGTATATGTATGAAAAGTCAAGTAAAAGAAAGTAAGTATAGTGTAAATATGTTTATATGAGATTTATGTTGGCCACTTGCAGGATCTTCCTGTGGGATCAGATTAGGCTGTATCTTTAAAACAGATCTCAACAACCTATTATCATCAACAGTTGGAAATAACTGCTTTATATATCGAAGTGTGATGTTTTCAAATGTAATTTTTAATAGTTTTATATCAGTCATGTTTAGATTTGTGACTCATTCAAAGCTTGTGTATATTTTGTGAGTTTACTACATTATTTAACAGCTAACACAGCGTAGTAAGAATTTTCATGCAGCTTTTTATGACATCTGTTTAAACTATTGCTTAATCTCTACACGTGCGCAGCAGCACCTCCACCCTGTCCATGCATCACATATCAGCTGGCTACACATTGCTACACAAGACTTGTTACATAACAGCATGTTATTCCTTTAGGACACTGTTTTGTATTTTTTAGTCATTACTGCTCTGATGTGTTATAGTTGCAAAAAAGCATTTTGTTTAAAAAAGGAAAGTGTTAGCAACTTGTTTGGGTCTGTCCCCAAAAAACACAATGTGATGCAAGTGAGCATGTGCAGCATGTCACGTTGTATATCTTAGAAAACATTAACTCTCTTGAACTTTAAAGCTGCTGACAACATGCTTGCACTGGTGAAATCTATCAACATAAATCCCATCATACCACAGTTAAAATTTGGAATTGTAAAAACTGCAAAATAAATACATTTTAAATAATTTAACTGTAATGGCATGAAGATCTGTGTGCTAAAGGGGATGCAGATTGGTAATACTGTGTTATAAGACTTCTAAAATGGTGTTCATTCAGGTCTCCAGAATATAGAGCCTGCAATTTACTTATTGTATCCTACATTTCCCAGAAGGGAACTCCAGCTTAAAGATCAGATTCAGACTTTATTGTGGTTCATTGGAGCCACAAGTACTCATATGAACGCAATTTTGAAGCACTGACTCTCCAGGTACAGAAGAGACAGAATAATTAAAACAACAGTGCACATGTGCTCTGGTAACATGGTGAAAAGGTCCCAAAATAAATACGGTACATGTGCTACTTATAGTCGCTAATAGATACAATGTTGATTACTATGCAATATGAAAATAACACAAAAGTAAAAGAATATGTTGGAGATGAGCTTCGTATTGTGAATCTTTGAAATCTTCTGTGGTGGAGGATTCAGGCTAAAAAATTGTTTTAGCGCCGTTGGCCACTTTCCTGTTTAAACAAGTAACATTATGCAGTTTGAATCTCCTACCAAGTGTGCTATGACCCTCTTTCTTACAGTATAGAATCTCAGTCATTTTCCCTCAATGCACTCTTCAGATGTACCTTGAAAATGTCTAGGATTTGTAGTATGTGTTCACAAAGCAGAACAAAGGAAAGTACATTAAACTGCAACGTGTCGTCTTTTGACCTTGACCTTAGAGCTTCTGCCGTGACGGACAAACGTCCACGTCTTAGATAAGATATTTTAGAAAAAAAAACTAAAAGAGAAAACACAATATTTGATATTAAGGCAGAAAGGACTAAACTGGTTGCTAATGATTGGACAGAACCAAAGACATCCAGTATACAACCAGTATACAACCAGAAGTCATTGGTTTGTCATAGGTTGTGTGTGAAATCACTCTGGATTTGCTGGGGTGGATCCCAATGCCCTCAATTATTCGATCCTCCTTCTCCCTATTGGAAAGTGTTGGTGACAAGCTGCAGCTGATTGCAGACTGATTGATTTGATTTGTTTTCAGATCAAGGGCCAGAACAACTTTCTTTACGTGCTAGACATATTTGTGTCTTGTTACTTCCTACTCTGAAAAAAATCGTCCCGGGGGGAGAAGAGATAAAAAAAGTCTCCCTACAGCTACAGCTTCAGATTGTCCACGTTTACAACTCAGAGCCAGTCCGATCATGAAGACACAGGAGACACATTAGTAGAAACACTAAGAAAACTCTTTGTACTCGTACTAGATCCTCAAAGCTGATTCGAATATTCTGATCTCGTTTAGATCACTTTGCACTTCTATAGCATTCAAAGAGGTGCAGGGATCTCACGTATACATATACTAGACCACAAAACCCTGTCAGAGAAAGTGACTTTGGAAGTCAACATGATCACACGGTCGTGCTCTTTTGTTGTGTTAGTGACTAGTGGCTATTTTAGTCATCGTAAAGCTTCCATTACACCAACCATGATTTAACATTCAGCACATGACCTCCACTGATTTCTGGGCACCTTTACTATTACGAACTAAAAGACGTGTGGTTTAAGTCACTTCCACAAAAGGAAACCTGGAAACAAAAGAAACCTGCTGAGAAAAGAGGCAAAAGAAGTGAAGTTTAAACACATTTACCTCAATGTCTGGAAGATCTGTACTCAACATGATGCTACTGTCAGATGTGGGACACAAACACTTTCTAAACTCCTCAGGAAAAACAATCTGGATTAGAGGTTCGAAGCACTGTCCGAGACTGCTCTGCTGCACAGGGGAAGTTTCTAACGTGTTGTCACTCTGAGGGCGTCAACTGCAAGTCCGCTCCGGAAGTCGAGGAGCGCCACTACTCTAGCCTTTACGGTCGCAGACGGACATCGCGGAAACAGGAAGCGTCGGATTATTTCTGCTTTATTTTCACATTTCACCACAGAAGCGGAATTATTTCAGTTCAAATGAAGGATTTTTAATCTAAAATAAGGCTTTAGATTTGTGTGAATGCAGCCGTGCTCCTGTAAAACTTAGACTAATGTAATTTTATTATGAAACATTTCAGGTTTCATAATAGAAGCAGCTCTCACGTACATAGGTTGGACTTTAAAACTAATAGTATTAGTTTAACTAATACTATAATAGTATTAATTAAACTATTAGTTAAACTATTAGTTGAACTAATAGTATTAGTTAAACTATTAGTTGAACTAATAATTAAACTAATAGCTTTTTAACTTTTAACTAATACTATTAGTTAAACTAATAGTATAATAGTATTAGTTAAACTAATAGTATTAGTTAAACTAATAGTATAATAGTATTAGTTTAACTAATAGTATTATACTATTAGTTTAACTAATACTATTAGTTAAACTAATAGTATTAGTTTAACTAATACTATTAGTTTAACTAATAGTATTAGTTAAACTAATAGTATAATAGTATTAGTTTAACTAATACTATTAGTTTAACTAATAGTATTAGTTAAACTAATAGTATAATAGTATTAGTTAAACTAATAGTATTAGTTAAACTAATAGTATAATAGTATTAGTTAAACTAATACTATTATACTATTAGTTTAACTAATAGTATAATAGTACTAGTTTAACTAATACTATTAGTTTAACTAATAGTATTAGTTAAACTAATAGTATAATAGTATTAGTTAAACTTATAGTATTAGTTAAACTAATAGTATAATAGTATTAGTTAAACTAATAGTATTAGTTAAACTAATAGTATTAGTTAAACTAATAGTATAATACTATTAGTTTAACTAATAGTTAAACTAATAGTATTAGTTAAACTAAGAGTATAATAGTATTAGTTTAACTAATAGTATTAGTTAAACTAATAGTATAATAGTACTAGTTTAACTAATACTATTAGTTAAACTAATAGTATTAGTTAAACTAAGAGTATAATAGTATTAGTTTAACTAATAGTATTAATACTATTAGTTAAACTAATAGTATTAGTTAAACTAATAGTATAATAGTATTAGTTTAACTAATAGTATTAGTTAAACTAATAGTATAATAGTATTAGTTTAACTATTAGTTAAACTAATACTATTAGTTAAACTAGTCAGGCCTCTGTGTGCAAGCGGCCAGCTGAGCTTTATCGGTCAACAACCCACTACCGTAGCGGCTAGAATAGGCGCGCATTGGGTTGCCTACAGAAGAGGGCGGGAGTTTTCCCGCACGTTGTTGGACTTGTGCCAGCAACGTGCGGGAAAACTGCAAAACACAGATGTGTGTTGCAACAAATGGGAAGTACATTTATTGTGGAGAGGTCCTGCAGGTTGTCGAACAAAGAAGTTCGAGTCAGTACTAACATTATCTTTTAATTCATGCAAAATTGCCTCTTTGCATAAAGTAAAGAAAACCGCGATGCTTCCGTCAACATTTATGTTTGTTGTACTGTTCCAAAAAGTGACTAATACATACCACATCATGTAATGTAGTGCTGCCCTCAGCTTCCAGTCTGCACTGTATACCCACATCCACCTTGATACATGAATCCACAGTCATGCACTGCACGAACCCCAACTGTGTTCTCTGCCTGTGTTGATTGGTATGGTTAAGTTTAGGTACGAGTGATGACTGGTTATCACAACATTACAACACAACATTAGTTCCAATCCGAGGCAGAGTTGGGTGGAACATGCCTATGCTCTGTCACTATACTATATCATGGGAAAAACATGAATTGTTCAGTTCAGTTTTGAAACATTTTATTTTAACATCACTTGTAGGGGTGAGGATTTGCTACTACAGGCCCACACTCTAACACACCTCCAAAGGTGGTCACAGGGGTCTGTGTCTCCTGGTTTCAACTTCTCTGGTGTATCTCTTCAGTAGTAGTAGCCAGGGCTGTGAGCCTTTGCTTGGCAATCTTCAAAGCCTCAGGTATGGTCATGTTGCTGTACTTCTTAAGTACGTGGTACGTCTTCATGATGCCTTTCTGCAATTCTGATAGTTGGCTAACTTGTCTAACTCTAACCCTAACCCTAACCCTGTATTGGGAGAAGAAAGAAATTGTTATTGCAAGACGACCCTGTTGCTGATAGCCTACTAAGTAACACAAACTCTTCTACTTCTACTACCACTCTTACTCGCAATGAATCCACCACCAGTAGCATAAGAGTTCTTTACACATGAATGCATAGACAATTTACATCCAATATTAAATCAAATAAAATGGATTATTTGCACAGTTCATGTTTTTACTGTTCTAGAGTGTTTCAATATGTTTTTCATAATTTTTCAGCATATAGGGCAGAATGTTGAGTGAGACTGAGCAAAGAGGTAACTCAGAAACACACTGTTAGGCACTTCTGATTAAAGTTGCTCCTGCTAGAACATTCTGTGACTGGGATTGCCGTACTTATTGATGCAGATTGATGCTGATTGCAAGGACACACGAGTGAACAAGCCTGCAAAGAGGAGGAACTTGGATACCAAAGAAAAGTAGTTCCATCAGCATCCCCCTACAGTCTCATGTTAGACACAAGGATGAAAATTAATATTTAAAATATAAACGACAATAGTGAAATAAAGATAATCTGAGTCAAAAAAATATGCAGTGACAAAATATTGGCTGTAATAAATGTATTTGACTAGCAATATGGCTCTTTTGTGGTATTTAAACTTGTACTGCAAAAAGGACTGGATGGTTCATACACAGCAAGGAGCAGTAAATGCAGATAAATGTGCTGTTTCTGAAACTGCTTTGGGTATTGAAGAAGTTATTTAATTAATCATTTATTAGCTTAATAATTAAACAAATCTACATTTGACAAGGCGAATGTGACATAACCATTATGTCATTATAATTATTATAATCACATCAATAAACCAAAGTGGCTTTTGTTACAATTATTCAGTTACAATATCAGTTACAATATCTTTAAACCCTCAAAGATGCCTTTGTTATTATCACAGGGACACGCGTAGTATCTTTTTTCAGCTCTATGAGACTGAAAAACTGGTTAAAGCCACCAGTCATTGTCTTTTCTGTTGATAAGGTAGAGTGACAGAGTGGCTATCACTCTGATAGTCAAAGTCCAGCTGAACTGGGCAACAGCCGGGGCGGGTTTCCTGGTGCACTGCACCCGAGCTCTGGATAAAACAGTAACTATAGTAAACTTCCAGGTTCAAAATCCACCTCTTGAGCCCTAGATAATTTATTCTTACATACAGTCAAAGACCACATGAGTAGACCCTGGGAAACTATGAAACATTTATGTAAAATTTGGCTAAATGTTTGCATCAATCATAAAACATTCATCAGTAAAACACTGATCATCATCATCATCATCAATGAAAAGCGCAAGAAGGCAAATGCTGTTTAGAAGTAAATCTGGCCTCAGTCCAATGTTCAAGATTTCAAAATCTAGTCAAAGGTATCAACAAGAATCCTTGGATTTCTGACAAGATGACTGTTGCTGAACTGGCCTCTTCTGGACTGAGGGTGCTTTCACACCTTAATTCGTTTGCTTTGGTCCGAATCAGTTAATGACTTCTAACATTGGAGCAGTTTCTCCTCCTCGGTTCGGTTTCGTTTCACACCGAGTAAAAATCCAAGCGAACCAAAACACGTCACTTTAAACTATGTGAAAACGTCCTCTCAGCTTATTGGTGAGATTGTTTCTGCCGCGGGAACAGAAAATTAAATACAGGAAGAATGTAAAGTGTTGTAGACTACTGTACGTTTGAGATGAGGTCACTATGACTGTTAACGCAGGTTGATCCTTGATCCCGCTGATTATTGTTTATTACGTTACATCAAACCTGGTGTCTGTGAGACACTTCACCTCCTCACGTCTCCACGTTTGTCCTTCATTAATCAGACAGCATGTTTTTGGTGGACAAAAAAAAAAAAGAAATGAAAATCTACACACTACCCAAAGTCCTCAAATCATGAGATTCATAGCGTTTGGTCCTGTTTTGGTTCAGTACACGTTCTCACCAGGAGGACCGCACCAGAGTTCACTAAGTGATGCGGATCGAGACCACCTCATTTTGGGGGTCTCAGTGCGGTTGTTTTGGTGCAAACTCGAGTGGCTTCAAGGTCTTCGTCCAAGAAAACCCCCATTGTTCAAAGGCACACATCAAAGCCAGACTGAAGAAATTTGAAATATGAGTATGAGTTTTGGAAGTCTGTCATTTTGTCTGAAAAGACCAAACAGTTAAGGTTTGGCACATTAATGCTATTTTTGTTTAGCGAAGGAAGGGAGAGGCCTCCAACCCTATCCCAAAGTTAAACATGGTAGTGGGAGCAAAATGCTGTGGGAGCTTGTTGATAGTCCAATGTTATTTATTGTTATACTGCTGCCTCAGTCTGAGGATAATAAAGTTACTTTGAATCTTCATCACTCAAGAGAAACACACAACACAATTAGGAACCACAATGAGAGGTTGGTGTCAGTGGTGAGTCAGTCAGTCACAGTCTGTCATTTTTGTTTTTTCTTGAATTCAGAGCCTAAGTAAAATATCTTGCACTGATAATTGTCAGTTGAGATGCAGAGGCTCTTGGTTTTACCAGGATGAAGTGGAAAGGCATTACGTAGGGGGCCCTACAGTACATATACATCTATGTAACATCTGCAGGTATATGGACATATTTATAGAGTATTTATACAGGATTCTTATGTAAAACATAAAGTCGGGTCTAGAATTGTGGCAGGAGCCTGGACGTGCCCCACTCTCCATCAGTCTGTCCGCTGCCATATCCTTGTGTTTTGTTCACACTGTTTTGTATCATGCATCATATCTACAATCAAAACAGTTAATCATCGATTTTTTTTTAAATCAACCAACAGACGCTTGGCAGTGATGTTTTAAATAAGTGACTTTATTTTGGTGAGTGTGTCCATCAGATGTCGTTAAGATAGAGCATTGAGGCAGCAGCGGCAAGAAGGGCGACAGCAGTGGCTATGGCAGCACCTAAACAACACAGGAGACAGGAATGAGGAGGGTGCTCGTACAGATGTGTACACAGACAAACATAGTTATAATTTGTAGGATTTAATTTAATAAAGGAGCAGGCTCAGGAGGGTGGGGGTGTATAAAACCATAGAAAAATATATTATAAATGCATTTAAAGGTATTTTAATTCTCTTGTTTTACCAAGTTCTGTGATTTAGCAAACTCAAATATTCACAGTAGTTTTCTCATCATCATGTGGATATTCTATAGAAACATGTTTCTCCAACTCCACAGTGTATATAGAAGTGTTGGACCAAGTCAATTGTCCACAGTTTAATTAACAGGAAGTTGTAGAAGTAGACTGTGATTTACCAGCATAGTTGTTTCTCTTGGGTTCCACAGCTTCAACAGATTCTGCCGTGGGCTCTAAAGACACATTAAATCAAAGCTGGTTAATATTTGCTTTAACCACAATAACTACTATGCTCATAGAATTCCTTTCTATCAGCTTCAAAAACGTTCACATACTATACGATTTGAGTTTGATGTATTGTATGTCATGAACTTGCTCACATGAAAAAATGATCAGTTTAAGTTAAACACACACACACGCGCAGCGCCATTTGCCTACCTTCTGTGAAATTGTTTTCTATCACTTCAGCAGTCATTTCCTGCTTGGTATCTAAGTCTTCCTCCGCTGCATCAATGTCCAACATCTCCTTCAGCCTGTCCAGCACCTCAGACAGGCCCTCGTCACTGAACTGGTAGTCACACACACACACCGGTCCAGTTGCTTTTGTGGGACAAAAGATGCGACGAGGGAGGCAGAATTGCTCTGATGGAGAGACACAAGTACTTTATTTAAGTACAATTTCGAGGTAATTGTACTTTACCAGAGTAGTTCAGTTTTAACTTCCTGTAGCTGCCTGTACCAGGTTCAAAGCCCTGACCCTTACCTACAGAGTGGTCAACTCAACAGCACTGGCTCACCCTCACTCCCTCATTCAGGTCTACAATCCATCTCACTCACTGTGCTCTGCAAGTGAACAACAGCTGTGGTCCCCTCACCTCACCTCAACTACCCATCTTCTCTGTCCAGAATGTAAACGTCAATATCCTCATACGAGTGTCCTTTGTGGTTTAGATAAAAACACACATCTGATTCTGGTCCTGATGTGTCGCTTATGCTGGCACATCCCCCTGTTTAGCGGCTGCTTTGTTTCTCCAGTAAAGAGCCCTGAACATTCATCACTGCATTGGACTGTATATACTACATTGCTCCTTTTGTGTTTTGGTTTGTTGAAATGATACAGTCTTCTTAGTGGAATACGTTTTACTTGTATATTTATTATGTATATTTAGTACTTCATCTAAAGTGAAGAAACTGTATTTTTACTTGTAGTGGAGTTATTTTTCTGCAATTATTTTACTTGAGTAAAATTAAAAGCACAAGTACATCACCTATGGTGATGACCGTACTGACAGATGCCAGGGAAGGTAATACCACATTTTTGATAGTAAATTGATTTGACACCGTCATTTCCAGAGGTAGTCAGTAACTAACGTAAGTGTATTTACTCTAGTCCTGTGCGCTGTACAATTTTTTCAGGGTACCCACTTCACTTCACTCAGTTCAGTCCTATAAAATTGTGACTGGCTAAGATGAGCTCTAGTGACTAATGTTTTTCCCCATTTTCAAATGAATATCTAGGGAAATAACAGAAACCGTGGAGAAGAAGTGAAAGTAATTGACTACAGCAAAAGTAAGAAAAATGACGCAAGTTAATGAACTTAATGAACACGCTCATGATCCTGACCACATCATCTGTGAAACTAACTGTGGTTTTCTGTGTGTGTACCTGTTTGAAGCTTGTCTCTTCTGACCTTGCTGTCCTCCTCTGATGTCAGCAGCTCCTCCAGAAGCATTCGAACCCTTGTGGCCACTGTAGAAACCACATCCCTCTTAAGCAGCTGTCCAAGACAAACATTTCCATTGAAAATGCTGAAATTGCCTTTTATGTGATGTATGTGTAATACAGTAACATGTTACCTTCTCAGCCAGCTTGGCCTTTGGTTTATTGCTGATTAGGTACGTTCTGCTGTGGATTGCTCCTCTGACGGACACACTGCCTCCGCACTGCTGGACCACATCTGTGAACCTCTGCTCATCCTAACACACAGGAAGTCACAGTTCTCTTTTATAGACCGTAGCACTTATTAGAACTGTGTTTCATATAAAGTACAGAATAAAAGTTTCAGTTTCATTCATTTTTAATGGGAAATGCTTTTTTGGTCTATATCACAAAACTGTGTAGCAAAACTTTTGTTTCACATATCTGTTGTGTAATGGTTTTATAAGACAAAACAGTGTGTGCACCATGTGTCTTACCGGTATGATAAGCAGCTGTGCAGTGTACTGTCTCACACTCCTCTTCTACAGAGCAGATACAGAAGAGACAGAGAAGAGATCAGTCTTTTTTCAGTCAGTTATAGAAATCCAGAAAGATTTCAGAAGAGTTCTGACTGAAAATAACAAGAGAGATCATATTTCTCCTACGTTAGCTTCTCTCCATTGGCTCCCTGTAAAATCCAGAATTGAATTTAAAATTCTTCTCCTCACTTATAAATCCCTTAATAATCAGGCTCCATCTTATCTTAAAGACCTCATAGTTCCATATCTTCCAAGCAGAACTCTCCGTTCTCAGACTGCAGGTTTACTTGTGGTTCCTAGAATTTCCAAATGTAGAATGGGAGGCAGAGCCTTTAGCTACCAAGCCCCTCTCCTGTGGAACCAGCTCCCAGTTCAGGTTCTGGAGGCAGACACCCTCTCCACATTTAAGACTAGACTTAAAACTTTCCTTTTTTATAAATCTTATAGTTAGAGATGGATCAGGTGACTCTGAACCATCTCTTAGTTATGCTGATATAGGTTAGTCTGCTGGGGGAGCTCTACTGATAAACTGAGCTCCTCTCCTCTCTCCTTTCTCCTGTATCAATGCAAATGCCACCATTTCATGTGATTAACTTTGTGTCTTCTCTCTCCTGTAGTTGTGTTTCCTCCTCTCTGTCTCCCTCTCTCTGTACTTTTCTGCAGGTATCCTCGGCCTGGAGCTGTACATCTCCAGAATCCAGTTCATCTGCCCAATGTTCTTGCTGCTTGTTGTTGTCTTTATTGCCTTCTGTTCTTTTCTCTCTTCTCTTTCCACTCACCCCAACCGGTTGAGGCAGATGGCCGCCCACTATGAGCCTGGTTCTGCTGGAGGTTTCTTCCTCTAAAGGGAGTTTTTCCTCTCCACTGTTGCCTAAAGCTTGCTCAAAGGGGATTGTTATGTTTTCTCTATAATTTTTTGTATAAATATTTTCTGTAAGGTTTTAAACCTTAAACACTGTCAAGTGCCTTGAGATAACTTCTGTTGTGAATTGGTGCTATACAAATACTGAATTAAATTAAATTAAATTAACCAATTTACCATCTGGTGGTTTTAATGTTGTGGTGAACAAGGTGTCTGCATGTGGGAAAATCTAACACTGGCCATGATCACCTGTTGCTGCTTGTTGTGTGTAGGGCTGTGTCACCACAGATGTGTGCTATAGTAAAATGTCCATGTTTCAGCTTGTTTTCAGGAAAAATGCATGTCAAGTTGTCTGACAAAAGATCATCCGGCAAAAGGAGCAAAAGCCAGCATCTGGGATCATATGGGTGGTGCCCAGTGCCCACAGCACGGCTAACTTGCATATATGTGAAGGTACCACCAACAGAGGGCCATATACTGGGATAAGAGACATATGCTGACAATGTCAGGCCTAATTCTTTATGGACTACAACAGCCGCTTGTAATTATTAGACTGATTAATTAGTATCCTCAGTTCCTAAAAAATTCAAAAGTATAATTAAAAGTAAAGTGATGGCGTGGTAAACATGACTCTGTCCCAACTTGTTTTTTGAGTGTGAAGCAGTGTCACACTTGCCTATATTTAAACAATATATTTATTTGTAAGCTGCTCAGTGAAATGTCTTTGCACTTTTGTCAGATGAATAAAAGGTTCAAGCAAATTAACAAACCACACATTTTTGTTTTACAGATTTGAACACAAAAACACCTTTTTTGGAGATGAGGGTTGTAGGTGACATCATCTATGTTTTAAACCACTACAGATTAGTCCTGCACTGTTTCCTCAGTATTGGTTAGAGTAATCCAACCTGCCCTGTTGATAGCTCTGTCTCCTCTGGCAGCTTCCTTCCATCAATCAGACAAACTCCATCCTTAATCTGGTGCGCCCATGCTTTCAGTCCCCCCTGAAACAAGAGTCACCTGAGTGACTGCAGTTCCACTGCAGCTTATAAAAAATGATTTATGTGTGACTGCGGGTGGGTGGGTGTGCTAACCTTAAGACATGCATCCATGTTTTCTGTACTGGTTCTGTTGTCTGATAGTGGCACCAACAGGTCTACATTTACACAACATGACACCATGGTGCAGGAAGAACAGATCCCTGACTGGTACTTCCAGTCTGCAGGCTTGGCCATGCTCTGTATGAGATGAGAGATTACTTTTTTATTCAGTATGAATAAAAGAATGGCTACTACTAAGTGCTCCATAACCACTTGAGGTATAACAACCTAAGTGTGAAGCTGTTGCTTTGTGAGGAAGAAACAATGTGAACTAACCTTGGGGTCCTTCATGTCAAAGGTTCTGCAGGTAGTTCTGATATGTGGCGTTAAAGAATCTCCACACACAGTATGCGGCAGCTGTCAAGTTCAGGGTGGAAACTGTGCAAAAGGATACTTTCTGGTTTTGGCATTGACGTGCAGTGTGACACAGTCTGTGACATCATCATCTTCAGGGGTCCACAGGTGATCTGAGGAGATCAGGTTCTCCATTGCAAAAACCAGCTGCACATACATAATACACACACAGACATAGTTATCAAATGGATAAAAAGCACACAGTCTTGGCTCAAACAATAGTCATACCAACTTTGTAACCAAGGCTATTGCGCTGTTTTTTTGCCCCCTGGTGGCCAGAAATTGCTGCTGTACTGTCAGGTTAAAGAACTACAGTTATTCTTTTGCACACTGACATAACTGAAAGCTTTCTACTAATTCAGGCAAGTGGTGCTATTATTATACCTCTGCGCCAGCAACAGCTGTGGCTGGAGATATTATGTTTTCCGGTTGTTCTTTCTTTAAAATTTGGTAAAAATGTCCACTTGGACAAACAGATTAGATTTTGACGTTCAAAAATTATAGGTCACGAGTCACCCCCGGTGTGGTCATAAATGAAGTATGTTCCACGGAGCTCCACGGTCTGTCAGATCAGAACTTGTGTTTGGGACACCTGTGCTGATAAATGATTCAACAAGGAACCACAGAGAAAGGAGGATATATGCATTTCTTTAGTGCAAATTAGTCAGAATAAAAGATTGTTTTCACAATGAACCATAAAACCTGCATCCTGCATGGAAAATCATTATTGAGAAAGATCACTGTTACTGGTCTTTAAGACTGTGAGCATGTACAGTGTGCTTATTTGACTCTCACCTGTCGGAGTGTGGTTAGTGTGTCCTTGGCATCATTATCAGTGATGATGAAGATTCCCAGTACAGAAATTCCTCCAGGCAGCATCCTGGACACCTACATACAGATCAAATCAGTAATTTAATTAGTAATTTATTTCTCCATACCAGGATAAAAGTCTGCAGATACAAGCAAAAGTGTTTTGGTTTTTCTAACTGTACTTTACAAGACTTTATTTGTATTGTAAAGTAAATATATAACTCTATCATTTTATGATGTTTTACAACTACTGCAATTGAAAGAAAGCCTATATATTATTTGCTGATGTATCATTTATCTATACAGCTTCTCCACATTCTACATGTACTACACTTTAATACTCATTTATATACGGGAGACCACATGTATATGTGCTGGGTTAGAGCTTTCGCTCATCTTTGCCCACCTGTCGGGCATGCTCAGTAACCCACTCCTTGTCCAGGGACTTTCCAGTTGGTTCAGAAGATTCATCCCTTTGGGGTGTCCGAGTTGCCGTGATGACAAAATCCCTTTGGGCTGAGCTCTGAAATATTTAGTACATAGCACTACATGACTGATATCTTGGACATCTACAGCTTCTTAATCTGTTTCACATAACAGTAGCAGTTATAATATGACCAATGTATGTGCTGTTTCCTTGGTGGCAAACTGTTACACACAGTGCAAAGATGTAAGCTTACCTGTCCAATAAGCAGCCCTGTGACTGTACCTGCTTGTTGCTCACACAGTTTAGTTAGATATCCCTCCACAATATCTTCTACTATATATCCACGACCCATACTGCCTACAGGGGGACAGTGAGTTGAAATCAGTTTAGACAGTGGCTTATTTATCAGTATGTATAGTTTTGAGTATTTATAATAATACAGGTGGTGGCTTCATTAAAGCAATAACCCGTTCAATGTAGTAAAACTTAACTTCGGTATGGTTAAGGTATTCCTGCCTCTCTAACTTTAGCTTGCCCACATTTATTTACTAGCCTTACATTTAGCTAACTAGCATTTAACTAAAGTTGCAACTGAAAGGAGTCCCTACCGCTTCGACCTCAAACACCTGTGCGGGAACCGTGGCGGAAAACCTGAAAATAGCAACAAAGCAGTTCAAATATGAACCAGGAGACAGATCGCTTGATTTTAATTTAATGACAGCTGGCAGCAGCTCGTCAGCAAAGAAGAAAACACAATTTACCGGGATGCTTTGTGCGGTGACGCATTTCCGTCGCACATCTGTGTCGTACATTTGACTCGAGGTGAAAAATGATTAAGTTAGAATAGTTACATCTAACGGAACTCTGTTGATTTCTGATTGTCAACATAAAGCTTTTAACAACAAAAAAATGGTTTAATTTCATGTAAACGAACTTTTTGAATTACTAGATAATGTTTAATTCAAAATATTTATCACATTTTAGTTATTATAGGTTATGCTGTAAACGTCTGGAGTAAACTGCCAATGTTTGCTTTATTTTGAAAGTTTCGAGGACACATCCTGCTTTTCTTTGACTCTAACTTGAGCCTTTCTTGGTCATTAACTGCTTTGCGGGCTCAATACAGCACCAAATCATTTTACCAGAGTTTGGTTAAAGTTTATTAATATTTTTCGGGGGCATAGGAGGAAATGGCGGCCGTCCTGCTGCAGATTCTGGAGCGGACGGAGTTGAGCAAACTCCCGAAGGGTGCCCAGAACAAACTGGAGAAGTTTGTAACCGAGCTACAAAATGCTAACGAGGCGCTCAAGACGCAGCATGAGCGGTTCAAAGCAGACAGTGGTGAGAAGCAACAACCATCAATTAGTGTGCTAGTTAGCATGTAAGCTAATATAGAAACGTCATATCAAACTCCAATATATAGCCAATTTATTTTGGGTTAAATTTAGCTAAAATATCAGTATGTGTGCTTCACTGTGCTTACGACAGCCTGCCAAGATTAGCTACACAGTAACGTTGGGTTCGGGTTAGGCTAGGCTAGGCTAG
The DNA here is from genome assembly GCF_900324465.2 of Anabas testudineus. NCBI lineage: Eukaryota > Metazoa > Chordata > Actinopteri > Anabantiformes > Anabantidae > Anabas > Anabas testudineus. Next base: position 705,983 of record NC_046626.1, read on the forward strand.
GCTAACTTTGGCGGAAGAGAGTTATACCAACAGTTTAGAAACACATGTTAACAAAGCTACTGTATGTTTATATTTAATGTCGACGTGGAGAATAATTCCCAAATATCTGTAACTTATATTTGCTCTTTAATTTATTACAAGCAGACAACAACATTAAGGTTACTAATTCAGAGTTTCAGTAAAGGTTTACATTACATCACCCTTCCTTTGCAAATTGTCTTTTGTTGTCAGCATAAAAACGTTATTACATTGTCGTTTTGATCATTAATGTTGGAACCTCTATCTACTTGTATATGAGAGCTGAACACCTATTGAATTTGTATCAGTGAAATATGTTGAATCAAATGGATATCATCTATTGCACACTGTTTCCAGTTGACCTAAGTAGCCATGTCTGATAAATTGCATATATGCTGCTGTTATAAACTGTGTTAAAAAACACTAGATAGATAGATAGATAAATTACTAGATAGATAGTCACATGTGCATTTTATACCCATATATTACTGTTGAATGTTCTCTGCACCTACAGAGCAGCAGTACTTTGACCTGGAGAAGAGGCTGGCGGAGAGTCAGGAACACAGTCTGTCTGCCACTAGAGACCTACAGACTATCAAGGAGGAAAATAAGAAACTCAGTGAGTTTTCACACACATAATAATTTACGTTCACACACGGTCCCCTCTTATGTCTGCTTCTTCATCATCTAGTAATGTCTCCTTTTTTTCCCTCTGGGCCTCAGTCTGAGCACTGTGTGAGTTTCTTAATGCTTCTCTTGTACAGATGAAGAGCTGAGTACTCTGAAGGGAATAGAAGGAGAGACCAATGAAGTTAAAGCACCACAACAGGTAGATATCACTCATGTAGCATAAACTGTTTAAATTAAAGATGATAATAAAATGACATCAGTGCCTGGATAAGATTAATGGGATTTGAGGTTGTGATTGAGACCAGTGTGTCATATTCATCTAACATAGTTCTTAAACAAATTGAGAAGATTCTAAGGACTAAGGGACCTTTTTTTAGTATGTTTTGGCTCATATAAATGCAATTAGGGCCAATTAAATTATCATAATTATTTTATCTGTATAGCCTACTTCAAACAACCACCTATGTCTAATTTTCCACTCATTATGGATAGTAGAGCTTAAGTCTGGATGTGTGTCTGCAGCAAACAAAGACCAAGTATGAGATTGAGGCAGAGAAGAGAGAACTGGCAAGGCTACTAGAGAAGAGAATGCAGGAGGTGGAGAACCTTACTGGTGAGCTGCAGGATAAAGTTCTCTGAACATTTTTTTTTTTCTTAAAAATTTGATTATAGAGGTAAAACGTTTCTCTTTTTCTTTTTGTCTATTGCGTTTGTCTGCAGAGGATGTGAAACGCCTCAACGAGAAGCTGACAGAAACCAACAAAATCAAGACAGAGCTGCAGTTAAAGCTGGATGATTTACTGTCCTCTGAGGTTACCATAAAGGTACACACCAGATTACCGGAGTCCACCACAGACCAGTATTAATTAATGCTATTGTATTTCCAATAAATGCTAGAAAACTCTTTAAGTTTACCTGGTACCTGGTGTGTTGTAGCACCGGGAGAAGCGTATGGAGCAGGAGAAAGAGTTACTTGAAAAGAAGATTGAGTGGTTAACTGTGGAACTGAAGACCAAAACTGATGAACTGCTGAACACCAACAGAGACAAAGGCAATGAGATACTAGAGCTGCAGGGAAGTCTGAAGAACAGCCAGGAGCAGGTAACATGCAAACAATGCAATTATTGAGTAAAAACGCATGAACTGAGCAGATTTTGGAAAGAAAGAAAGTAAAATACTCAAATATACCAATGGAATCCTAATTGATTTCTGTCTCCGATTATACAGATTTATGTTTCTTTAAAAATGTGAGAGGGTGCTACTGCAGCTACTATGTGGCAAAATTCTCTGTCTGTTTTCTTCAGGTCATTGTTGTGCTGAAAATGTACCAGCACCCAGTCTCAGGTCTCTCTAGATCATATTTTCTTCAAACCTTTCTATGTATGTAGCTGCTTTCATGCTTCGCTCATCTCCCTCCTCCATAGCATAGGAGGGGGGAGTTTGACAGGGTTGAAAAGGGCTTGACAGAAGTCCAAGTGGGCTTCGATATTCCTTTTACTACTTTATTGCAGAGGGACTCTCTGCAGAAAGAGCCTTGGTTCATTTTACTGTTAAGACCCTTCTTGCCTGGTTAAGGCCAACTCTAAAAGTTAGAACTACTCCTTGTGGTTTGAAACTGAAACTTTGTCCTGGGAAAGCAATAGGAGGTGTCCTTTTATAGACTTTGGTTTAAACACAACACAAAATGAACCACTGTCTGCTACACATCCTTGCATGAAAATTGTTTATAAAAAATAAACATTTTAGTAATTTTGAGAATACACACAATATCACAATAGTTAAATGTATCAGTACTTAGCCCCCCCCCCCCCCCCCCCCCACCCAACCACCACGCACAGGGTAATAATTTGGGTGTGCCTTTTTTTTGCCAGCAGTAACTGCAGCAGCTCCTGATAACATTTAAATGAACAGAAAAACTTGTTAATAAATAATGAAAGCTCCTAAAAATCAGTCTGTTCTTTGCTGGTAGAGCTTTAGCCGTACAACCAGGGAAAGCAGGCACAGTCGAATCCATCCGGGCTGCAACACATGATGAAATCAATTCACTTTGAACTGTTAAATCGTAAGCAAAGGGACTGTGAGGCATGTGATCCTGTCCACAGTGCTGATGTCTTTTGTAATGACTTAACAACTTGGCTTCTCTCTTCAACAGGTCACCAGACTGGAAGGCCAGCTCAGTTCTCTGAAGGAAGTGAGTGAAAGCCAGAGTAAAAGAGCTGAAGACCTCAATAACAAACTGAAACAGGTAATGGAAGTGTTACAGTGTTGTCCTAAGACTAGTTTAGAGAAATCAGAGTTGGTTTGAGTAGCTTATGTATATATTGCTTACCTCATACAATATCTACAGTCCAAAAGGAATCAGTGATTATGATTTATAAAATATGAAACATTTTACCAGACTTTTTATTTATTTATTTATTTATTTATTTTTTATTTGTGCGTGTATGTCAGTAATGTAGGTAATGATGTCTGTTGTATATGTGATCTGCTTGTTTCTCTCCAGGCTAAAGACGAACAGACTGCCATGGAAGAGAAATATCGCAATGAGCTCAACGCTCATGTCAAGTTGTCTTCGCTCTACAAGGTAACAATCACTGCTGTTCTCTAAAATAACTGAGAACTTAAACTTTAAGTTAAATGATGCATGGTCTTTATATGGTAATGTTGTGTTATTACTTGCATGTGGTCAGTATGTGATGTATTTGTTCTTCCTGCAGGGGGCAGCAACAGACATGGAAAACAAGAACCAAGAACTGAACAGAGCAGTGGAGGAGCTCAGCAAGCTGGTCAAAGACATTGGGGAAAGTAAGACTTGGGTTTCATAAAACAGTTACGGTGTGATTCCTGTCTGCCATTATGTTGTTGGTACTTCAGTTTGAACACACTGAATTTCCACATGGCCATAGTTTGACTGTGAGACTATGGGCTTGACAGAATGGGTTCCAACTTCACCATTGCAAATAATTGCAAAAGGACCACGTAAAGGAAACAAATATATACTTTGGCCTTTTTTGTGTGTGAAGTGTAGCTTTTATCCACTAAGTATCATTAATGGTCGTATGATTGATGTCATTGTCTTTGCAGCTAATAAGACTCTTGAGAAGAAGTTGTCTGAAGAAGAAGAACTAAAGATGCGTCTTGAGGCAGATCTTAGAGAGAAAGTAAAAAAAATGGAGAAAGAGCTGGAAAATGCTACAACAAAGGCTGCTGGCAAGCACTGCTGTAAGAACACACAAACACACATCATACAGTGCCATAAAAAAGTATGTAAAACATTTGGAATTACAAGGAGAATGAGTAACTTTTGACTTTTTGTCTCTGTGGGAGGGGGGCCTCTTTGATACTTCAATTTGTATTGCGCCTGTCCCAGGGATTATTTAGCATGTGTGGAAGCACACTTCTGCCACCTTTATTTACAGTGGTGTTGATCTCTGCATGAATTTGTCATAAAATGTGATCTGATCTTCTAAGTCAAAAGTATTAACAAATATAATGTGCCTAAAATAATAACAAAAAATAAATTCTGATCTTTTTTTACGTTTTTGTTAAGAACAACTATAAAAACCTCACAGTGTGAATGGAAAAAACCCTTTGAATAATGACCTAAAAAAAAAGCTAATTGAAGTTCACTTGGGACTGTGGCTCAATCAGTAATTAATTTCATTAATGCAGAAAACCATAAAATTCCAAGTTCACATACCATTCTTGTTTCTGTGTGAATCTGGTTTTGCTCCAGGCACCCCCTCTCTGACCGAAGAGGAGTTGGACTCCATGTGTCCATCAGCGGCTGCCATTGCTGCTATCGTCAAGCCAGGCATGAAGTTCTTTGACGTGAGTGCACGGCCGTAATATACTGTTACAACGATATGGTTGAATGCTTGATATCATGATATTTTTATTAATCTTGTCAACACTTTGATATAAATCACTGCATTTCAAATGTTGCAAAGACATACTGAATAATCAAATTGATAGTTAATGAACAACGGGGAAAAAGTAACAAAATAACACATTCATATAAATGCAATTTTGTGAAACAGCAGCACATTAACTGCACCTCTCATCTTTGAATGTGTCCCAGGAAGAATAAACAGATTAGCCCGGTTATGTACCAAAAGCATGACAATCATTCTACATGTGCAGTGGGTTTTTGGAAAAGCTGGGTGTGTAAAGTGCTCGAGTAGTTCTTTGAGCTTCAGAAAGCATTACCTCCCGACTAGAGACTGTCTTGGAGAGCTAGAACTATGGTGCTGGAACTAAAGGGATTGAGTTCCCAAAACTGTAGGGAAACAACATTTATGAAATGCAGCTCGTAGCCTTGAAATGGCCTGATAGAAGCAGCTTGTGTCAGGCTGCAATGAAAATAAAGCGTCCAGATGAATTTGTCTTTCAGTCCAGATTCAGGCAACAGTGCACCTATTGAGTCAGAGGTTTTACATTAAAGCCAGGAAAGGTAACAGCACAGTAAAAGAGGCAGGGAAAATAACGGTAAACCAGTAGTCATGGATGTAAACAGAACTGGAAAAAACAAATGTTTTAACACATTTGTTAGATCACTAATATCTGATAACAGTGCAGGGCACCTTCAACTCCTAAGGTTTGGTGGTAAGTCTGTATTCTCTCTGCAGTCCTTTTTTCTTGAGCCATCTGTTTTTATATTGAAAAGTGTTAACACCTCCTCTGGTTTTGTCTTTAGCTGTTCAATGCGTACGCAGAGTGTCAGACACAGCTCCAGCTTGAGAAACAGGAGACCAGAAGAGTGAGCAGAGTGCTGGATGAGATCGTTCAGGAGGTTGAGGCTAAAGCTCCTGTGCTGAAGCGCCAGAGGGAGGAGTATGAGAGCATGCAGAGATCCATGGCCTCATTGTGCAACAAGCTGGAACAGGCTCGAACGGTGTGTGATAAGATGACGTTCTCTTTGCATCTCTGTAAATCAAAGTAGTGTATTTTATAAAACATTGATTCACTTTGTAATTCCACATAACATGTTAAGTTGCATAACGCTTATGTGTTATTTGCTGCTTTATATGTAGGAGATCTACAGTTTGCAGAAAGAGAAAGAAGAGGCCAAGCAGCACTGTGATGCACTGGAGAGAGACAAACTGAGGACAGAGAGACAGCTAGAAGACACGTCTGCGCAGGTACACACCAATACACTAAGGCAAATGACTGATAAGTTCATTGTATAGCAGTGATAAAAAAGAGTAAAGGGAGATCTCTGTTGAATGGTTCCATTGCTTTAATTCCTTAATGTGACCTGGGCCAGGTGCGTGCTCTCCTGGTGGAGCTGGAGGAAGCTCGAGGTAACCAGGTGACCAAGGATAATACCAGCTCTGCCGACATTTCCAGCACCTCTGAGGTCATCAGCCCACGACAGCTGTCTTTCCGCAGCGTAGATGAGCTACAGAGGCAGAACCAAAGCTTGCTAGGAAGACTGAGGGAGATGGAAGAGGAAAAGGATCGACAGCAGAGCCTCGTAAGATCTGCACGGTAGGAAGTGCTGTTGGCTTAACCAGCCTTCATTATACAGTACAGCATTGCTGCACTGGTTTTTGACTTTGTTTCTAATACAAATTTTGACATCATTCATTTCAGTGAACCTATAATTAATGCAAAATATCATTCTTTCTTCTTGTTGTACATATTATAAATTATAGCTCCTGCACCTAAGGATTTCTGTCATTTGTGTTATACGGCTGGGTTTGGAATTATTCAAATGGTCACTATTATTTCAGTTCCTCAAATTGAGTCCTCTTTTACAAAACCTGGGAACAACACTGTGGAGCTATATAACATCTTTCTTACTCTTTCTGTTTCCAAGTGCACCTACTGTGGGTGGTGAAGCAGGGCACTAACAGTTGTATGAAATGGGTTTTCAACATTAACTCTGTCTGTGTGCTTCCTTTCAGAGTATCAGAGTTGGAGGCCAGTATGGATAAACTTCAGAAGGAGGTGGCAGAGCTAAGGGAGCAGAGGAACCAACACAAACAGGTGGCTGACTCCAATGCCAGACAGAGAGACATGTACAAGGCCCTGCTGACGCAGAGCACTGGCTTCAGCCTGCCTCCTCAAGGTGACACAAACCTACGTTGTGGCATTTTTGGCGAGGATCATGTGGTATGGTCTTAACAGAGTGAGGTGACATTTTCATGTGTGTCTGCAGGTCTAGATAGTCCATCTCAGCCTGCTCATGTTTGTCCCTCAGTCCCTGCTACCCGCTCTACTCTGCAAAGAGCTGCCGCCTCAGAGTCAGCACAAACTGTTCATGCTAAAGCTGCTCTAAAACAGGTACGTGCCAGTATGCACACACAAACACCTAAAGCCACAGCTCTAGAACCAACCAGATCTTTAAAATAAGCAGCTGTTTGGATTTAAACATCTCTTTGCACTTCCAGATCAACGATGCCTTCACACTGTATAAGAAGGAGAAGGCAGAGAACGACAGGCTGCTGAATGAAACCAACGACAGGCTGCAGAGGCAGCTGTCTGAACTCCGCTCCAGCCACACCAAGCTGACCACTCAACTGGAGTTTAGCAACAAGAGGTGTGTTCAGATGCCTCATAGAACCTTTTTTCAGGAATGTATTTTTTTTATCCTTTTGTGTGGCACCATCAAATGTATAAATAAATAAATGCTTTTTTTTTTTATGAAAGAGGAATATTCTTAAGAAAACAGAGTTTACTCAAGTTGAGTTGCCCCATATTGCAGCTCCTAATTGTAAACAGTGTATGCTTTGTATTTTGTGTGCCTCTGTCAGGTATGAGATGCTCCAGGATAATGTATCAGCCTACCGCAGAGAGATCTCTGCCCTTCAGGACAGGAACCAAAAAATGGCTACAACGGCCCAACGTCAAGAGCACATCATACACACAATGACCCAGGACCTGCGACAGGCTAATGAGAAAGTGGCACTGAATGAGGTTAGCAACAGGATGAGAACATAATGTACACCACCTGGATTTATCTAGGCAAATAGGAAAAAGTCTCCTATTGGATAATTACTTATTACATGAATGATTATTTTCCAGCTGGCAATAAGTTATTTAACACTAACAATGCCGTGAGTAGCTTCTCATTTCTTAAACAACCATTTTGGAAGACTGTGGTGGGGGAAAAGATGTTAGTTAATTCATTAATTAGATAACTGGTGGCTTGATTGTGCAGTGATACAGTATCTAACAAAAAGTTTTGTTTTTTCACTCTAGGAACATTTTAGTCGCCATGAGATATTTAATCGGCCGTAGATCAATTGGTTGCTTAGTAATGTTTAAACTCAGAACAAACCCATGAAATTGTGTATAGACAGATAGAATCTGATAATTTTAAATATGATATGATAAGAAATAACTGCCAAAAATACATGTATTACAAATACTGATCTGCTTTCTTTCTGTTTTCTATTTTTATTTTATTTCCCCCTCTGTTTATGCAGGTGCGTATAGAGAACCTGACTAAAGAGAAAGACATGTTAAGACAAGCAGAGAGCCGACTCACTAGAGAGAAGGAAGCCATGCTAGCAGAGCAACGTAACCAGAACCTGCTACTCACCAACCTCAAGACAATACAGGTGCCTACTTTATACTTTAATTTAAACTGAGCAAATGCAACATCTCGGTTATTCCCCCCTCATTTCATCCAGTAAGTCAAACATTCTGTTTTATAGTTAGATCACAGCAAGCAAGTGTCTCGCTATAATGCAGTACTGTAATGTAATCAAATGACATGAAATCTCTCCATCTACATTACAAAGAGTGATTATTTGATTTTCTTTCATTGTTTTTGCCCTTTTATCATATTTTTCTAGTTGACTACAGAGCGTATAGAGACAGAGACCCGCCAGCAACTGAACAACAAGATCGAGCAACTAGAGGCCGACATGGCATCAATGAAGACCAGGCTGGAGCAGGAAGTAGCACAGAGACATGCCCTTGGACGCACTATGGATGTCTGTATACTGTAGTAAACACTTGCAAGATATTTGCATTTCTATATACACAAAGTCCTGTGGGAGAGTGCATGTAATTTTGTGTTGTTACTTCTCTTCAGGCTCAGCTATTGGAAGCGAAGAAGCAACTGGAGACCCAGAACACCTTACAGCAGAAGACCAGAGAACTGTTGCGTAGCTCTGAACAGCAGGTGGTGACATTGAAAGCCCAGCTGGCTTCAGCTTCTGCTTCTGCTACATCTTCTGCTTCATCCTCTGAGGCTGGTGCTACCTCCGGCAACACAGCCACCCCAGCTGGCAGAGCTGCATCCCTCAGAGCACCACTGAGAGGTAAAGAGCAGCTCTATGGAGTTTTGGTTTTCAGTTCTGATGCACATACTCAAACTCTTCTCATCCAGAAACATCATATCCATGTGTGAAGAACATTTTCGTTCATCATTATCTGCAGTACTGTGCTGTCTTTCTTTTTTAAATCTTTGTTGTTCATCTATGTCTCCACAGTACGGTCTCCAGGGCCAGCAGCATTACAGCAGACCAGCCAGTTGGAGCAGGAGCTTGCAGAGGTGAAAGGTCATCTGCGCACTGCTGAGGAGCAGAACAGTGAACTAGCAGAGCAGCTGAAGAATGCTAATGCATCTGTGGAGCAGTACAGAGCTGTGGTACTGACTCTTGAAGATAGTCTAAAGAAAGAAAAGGAGGTAAAACACTTTTTCCTCTTTTCTTTTGTCCATTGTTCAACCACACAGTGCTGCATATTTAGTTTCATCAGTCCACACAACATCTTCACAGTAGAGCTGTGGAGTGTAAAGGTTTGACAAACTTTCCTTTGTCATGGACAGAGATGTAAACCAACTGCAGTTATTCCTTTATCTTTTAACTGACCTTGTCTACTTCTTTAGTCTCGCTCCCCTCTGGAGGCCAAACTGAAGGAGGCAGAGGAGCTGCAGCAGCAGCTGGAGAAGAGGATTCTAGCGGTGGAGAAAGCAAAGCAGCAGGAGCAAGAAGAGAAGAGGAAGGCTGTAGACACAGTAGAGAAACGAGTAAGCCTGTTTACACAAACATGTGCAGACACACATTTTCTTTAATAACTGACCACCAAAACCCCCCAGAAATAATCAAATCTTTCATTTTAGATTTTGTTTGCAGTGTTCTGCTTGAACACGAAAATTTCTGTATGTACAATATGACTGGACTTATTGTCCCCACTGTTTTTGTTCAGGTGAGCGAGCTGCAACGCAGTCTTAAGGCCAGTCAGACCGAGCAGCAGGAGGCACTAGAGAGAGCTGCTGCTGCGGTTACACTGGAGCAGAAGGCCATACAGGACAGCCTGCTGCAGGTCCATTATTGCTTGTTTGTAGTTCTTTATTGATCTATGTTTAACTCTTATCTGACTGTTTCATTAACTGTGTCCCCCACTGTCCTCTTACAGACAAAGCTAGCTGGAGAGGCGCAGGCTAAGTACGAGCGGGAGCTAATGCTTCATGCTGCTGATGTGGAAGCCATGCAGGAGCTCAAGAAAAGATCTCATCAAGAGGCAGCACAAAAGAGGGAGTTAGAGGACCAACTGAACAAGATGTCCTCCCTCCTGCAGGAGAAAACGGTTGCCTGGAATACCCTGGAGAGACAGTTGAAGGTAGGACAGCTAGCCCAAGAGAAAGGAGATGGAAAGAGAGAGGGAACAAGACTCTTGTCTCAAGCTCTTTGTCCACTCTGCTTTGTACAGCTGTCTGTTAACTGTAGCCAGAAAATATATTTGCAAATACTTAGCAGCACTGGCATTTTCCTGCTTAAAATATTTTATTGCTACCAAAATTCTATTATTTAAGGTATTAAAATGATCCCAACACTCTTGACTTTTTTCTTCCTTTAGGAGGACCTGTCTAATCAGAGCCGTCGTTGTGAGGAGCTGGGAAAGCAGAATGCTCTCCTGCACCAGCAGATGGATGAAATGGCCATCAGGAATCGTCAGCAGCAGCAGCAGCAGCAGCAGCAGCAGCAGCAGCAGCAGCAGCAACTGGACCTGTCATTCAGTGAGGAAGGGAAAACCACTGAACAGATACTAGAAATACTCAGGTAATACTGCAGTTTCACGGGTGAGTATTACCAGATAACATTGTATTTAGTAGGGGAGAGGGTAAACTAAATCTTTATTCTCTGGATGAATCATTCACACATTTCATGTCTCTGAATTCCAGTGGGACTGATTATGTGTTCATGGTTTAGGTTTGTGCGGCGGGAAAAGCAGATTGCCATGGCTCAATGTGAGGCATCTGATGGAGAAGCACTTCGCTACAAACAGCGAGTGGAACACCAAGACAGAGAATTAAAGGAACTGCAGGAAGCTCTGAATGCTGAGAGGGAGAAGATGCAGGTAGGAAATGAAGGAACTGAGCGATGGGTCCCAAAGAGATCATTCCTGCATTTTGTTGCTTCATTCTTGTTACAGCACTTTTGTTTCACAACTTTTTAATTTTAAATTCTTTCCTTTTGTCCTGAGGCTTAGGTTTTAAAGGAAGTTAGACATTGTAGTTATTTCATAATGACTTTCGATGCCACAAAGAGCTGTGAGACTATATAATATGTATTTCTTGCAGTCGAGGTGCAGCAAACTGCAACTTGTAGAAAATAATGATGTGAACTTGAGGCTACAAATTACAAAAATGGCATAAGAAAATGTCACTAATTGTAATTTGTCTGTTTGTGTTATTCCCTTCTCTCAGGCGACAGCCAAGACTCTGGCCCAGCAGGAGGAACAACTGAAGAAAATGGAGAGTATCAGTGCTCTCCAAGAAACCAACAGAATACTGAAAATTGACAAAGATAAGCTGGAGCAGGAGCTGCAACAAGCTCAGGCAAAAGTAAGTGGGACTGCATACTGTGAATAATTCAGATTTGTAAAATGTTTCTGTTTAATATTAGAGACCGAGTCTGTGCTTTCTGCTTTTCATTGGCTGAACACACCTGATCCAGGTAATCAACAGTGGGTAGTGCAGGAATAGTTAGAAAACACCACACCACCTCTGCCAGCGAGTTCTCACTAGGACTTCAATTGCTTCTAATCAGGGTCATTTCTGTCTGTCAGGTGACAAAGCTTCAATCAGACATCAGTCCGCTGCATCACTCTTTGTCTCAGCTATCAGAGAAAAATGGCTCCCTACAGGCTGATAAGCGGATTCTGGAGGAAGACCTCAAACGCTGGAAGAACAAAGCTCAGGTAGCAGCTCCGAATGTGTGTGTATTGAGCAAACTGGACAATCTGTGGGCAAGAGTGTGGATGTCAGAATGTTTTTTCTTCATTATATATTTATCTGTTCTACAGTTTGCTCTGTAACTGCCTATGTATTTTAGTGTATTTAATACATATTAGTTTTTCATCACTGCTATGTTTGTTTCACCCAAACTTGACTGTGTGTACTTCTACAGCAACTGCTTAACCAACAGAAAGATGGTAATGCAGAGGAGAAACAGAAACTGACCAGTGAGAGAGAAGCACAGCAGAAACGCATCACACAGCTAGTTGAAGAGATGGCCAAGCTGAAGACAGAACTGGCAAGGTAAAGACACACACACACACACACACACATTTTTGTAAGCACCATATCAGCTTGACAGGATTTCTTAAAATGTTGCACAAGTCTGTTCCTGGACTCAAGGTTGAACTAATTAGATTTTTGTGGTCAAAGGTCACTATGACCTCATGTATGTTACATTCTCATCAATACTACATTTTACAGAAATACATGTAAATTACAACAATTGTGTAGAAGTTCTACTTTGCCCAAACATTCCACTATGTTGAGTGTGTTTTTGATGTTCGCACCTTAGCTGTTTATGTGTCATGAACAAATTACCTTGTGTGTGGTGGTTAGTTTGTATTTGTTGAAACAAAATAGCTGCTGTCTTCAACATCCCTCTTTTCAAAGCTTAATTTTCATCCTGTGTTTTGAATATTTCTGTAATCTTAATATAGGCAATATCTAGAGATTCTAATTGATAAATGTCACAATTGTGTGTACATTTGCCAAGTTAGTCATTGTTCTTTTTTATCGCGAGGTGGTGTGTTTTTTTTTTTTTTTTTGTTTGTTTGTTTTGGGTTTTTTTTGGTGCATCTTCTTAGCACAGGGGTCACTAACAGGCGGACCGCGGTACGGACCGGGAGCTACAGACCAAACCGAACGTTTTGATTCCAAATCTAGTGGGACACCTTAATTTTAATCAGCTATTGCGATCTTTACGGTAGTTATTTATTTAAACAAAGATAGTGATAACAGAGAGGAGAGACACAGACGACAGAGAGGAGAGAGACAGACGACGGAGAGGAGAGAGACAGACGACGGAGAGGAGAGAGACAGACGACGGAGAGGAGAGAGACAGACGACGGAGAGGAGAGAGACAGACGACGGAGAGGAGAGAGACACAGACGACAGAGACGGAGAGGAGAGAGACACAGACGACAGAGACGGAGAGGAGAGAGACACAGACGACAGAGAGGAGAGAGAGACAGACGACAGAGAGGAGAGAGAGACAGACGACAGAGACGGAGAGGAGAGAGACAGACGACAGAGACGGAGAGGAGAGAGACACAGACGACAGAGACGGAGAGGAGAGAGACACAGACGACTGAGACTGAGAGGAGAGAGACACAGACGACTGAGACTGAGAGGAGAGAGACACAGACGACTGAGACTGAGAGGAGAGAGACACAGACGACAGAGACGGAGAGGAGAGAGACACAGACGACAGAGACTGAGAGAGAGAGACAGACGACAGAGAGGAGAGAGACACAGACGACGGATAGGAGAAAGTTGGTAAAAGGACGACGAGACTGAAAAAGGAAGAGATAAATATAAAAATGTCCAAAAAGATAAAGCGGACAGTGATAATCGAGTTTTTAATCCAGAATAGACAGACTCCTTTCTGTCCTGTGTGTCTGATATGTTCAGAAACTGTGGCTCTTGTTAAAAGAGCCAATGTCAAACGGCATCATGAGACAAAACACAAATCACATTTCAATTTATCCATTTAGTAATTTATTCATTTATCAGACGCTTTTATCCAAAGCGACTTACAAGTGAGGAACAAGGCAAAAAATCTAAGGAGAAAAAAAATCAAAGCAAAGTGCTATCAAAAAAGTGTTTCTGTTTCAAGAGATGTAAGTACAAGAGAGTAGAAAAGTTTTTTTTTAGTGCAAAGGAAGATGCGGAAGAGTACTGTTTTCAGCAGTTTTTTAAATATTAAAGTGAGGTGGCTGAGTGTGCAGAGTTCTGCAGCTCATTCCACCATCGTGGGATCACTGAGTTGAACAGTTTTTACTTGGTGTCGACTGTGTGGTGCTGGTACCACCGGACGTCATTCACCGGTTAAGCGCAGTGGACGGGAGAGGATGTAGACCTGAATGATTGAACTGAGATAAGATGGAGCTGTGGAGTTGACCACTCTGTAGGCAAGAGACAGAGCTTTGAACTTGATCCTTGCAGCCACAGGAAGCCAATGCAAAGATCTGAAGAGCGGTGTGACATGAGACCTTTTTGGTTGATGGTTTGGTCGTGGATGCCAGTAACCCCATCAGCAGTGGATTGCAGTAGTCAAGACGAGATAAGATCAACGCCTGTACAATGAGTTGGGTCGTGTACTCCTTCAGGTAGGGTCTGATCTTTCTGATATTGTGGAGGGCAAATCTACACGACCTAGAGACTGTGGCAATGTGTTCCATGAAGGCGAAACAGTTGAGTCATCTGGCGGAAAGGACAGGAAGAGCTGTGTGTCTTCCGCATAGCAGTGATAAGAAAAGCCATGAGAATGGATGATAGAGCCTAGAGAAGATCACAGAAAGTTGCTGGTCTCAGAGCCCACTATGACCAGTCCACCAGGATCTTGAGCCACATGCTCAGTTCAATGTTATAACAATAAATTGGCAAAAGGTTTTTGAATTGTACTGAATTAATTTGATTTAACAGTCAAGTATTGATTACATGCATGCTACTTAATAATATATTGCAGTAAATAGTTAGACATTATAATGTTCTTGACCTTTGCTTCCAAAAATGTGGGTAACTGGACCTCTTTAAATTTTAGTTGAATACCCCTGTCATAGCAGATTCATTTAGTTCATTAACTAGTTTCTTCCACGAAATCATGTTATATGTCAGAGACGGGTTGTGCAACAGGTCAAGCAGCAAAATGAACACTTAAGGCTTTCGGGCTGTGGAGGACACTGTTTTAGTGATCAGAAGCTACAGTTTGCAACTCCACAGGTCTTTAACAAGACTTTGCATTATTGAGGAATTTAGGTATGTGGCACATTATTAGAGAAGGAGCAAGCATGCAAGGCCTGAGTTTACAATGAGAAATAAGTGGAGGATTGTGGTAAACCAGGTGGACACATGAAGCTTTTATGTATCCAAAAATCTAACCTAACTGAGATTATTATTGTGTGTGTATCAGATCAAATTCCAGCAATAACGCTGCTCAGACTCAGCTGCAAGCTCTGAAAGATTCTGTGGCCCGTCTGACATCAGAAAGAGACACTCTGAAGAAAGACCTGGAAGCAAAAAACAACGACATCCTGGAGAAGAATAAGACTATCACACAGGTCAAGAAGATTGGACGGCGCTATAAGACCCAATACGAGGAGCTCAAAGTCCAGCATGACAAGGTGGGAATGGGATTTGGTTTAGCAGCAGACAGTCAGATGCGTATGGCTGAAAACTGAAATAGTGAATCTTTGTGTGTTTTTTTGTGTTGCAGATGGTCGTAGAAACGTCAGCTAAAGCAGGAAGTGAAGCAAATCCAAGTCAGGAACTGCAGCGGGAGCTGACTAAAGCCCAGGAGGAGCTCAAGAAGACCCGAGAGGAGCTAAACAAGCTAAAACAAGAGGTTCAAAATAAACAAGAAGAAGTGAGCAGGACAATGTATTGATCACCATGGTTTTATGTGAACAGCATTGTGTTCTAAATCGTAACCGTAAATGCTGTTAGAAAAGAGGAAATCTCCCTTTATGCCATTTAAGAGTGTAAAAAAAATTAAGTCATCAGATTTGTATGATATGGGTTTTTGTCAGTTGTTGTACAAAACTGGTTCTAGGCTAATTTGTAGCTTTAGCAACAAAAGACAGCTGCTGCTAAAATCTACACCTACAAACTGTGCAGAAATGGAAAAAGAAAACATGTTGGTGATTTGGCTTCACTCTCATATGTTTCTCCTTTTACCTGACAAGCTTATCCATGTGGTCCGGCCCAGATTTTATTTGAACTGATTAAAAACAATGTGACATAAAAAAAACCAACACAGTTGTTGGTATCACTAAGTAATGTCCTATGTAACAATATAAAGCTGTGTCAATCAGGACGAGGTGCTTGAAGATATACATATATAACTCTTGTTATAACTTGTTCTTTAATGGTTAAGCCAGTCCCTGTGAAGGTGTCTGAAATTTGCTTTGTGTCACCAGACCCAAAAGTCCCAGCAGGAGTTGGAGGGGGCCCAGAAGGAAACCCAGCAGACCAAGGAAAAGTTGCAGGAAGTCCAAAACCAGCTGACTCAGGTGCTGTAGCACATTCAAGTTAATCTAAGCTACAACTAAGGATGTAGACTTGGTAGCGCTCTTCCGACATGGGGCAATATAAGGTTGCTGCCTTCAACAGTGTGTTAAAGCAACTGCTTTCTGTCAGACATTGATTACTTCAACGTTAATTATGTTAATGTTTCAGACAGAGACAGCCATGGTATGTGCATGATATTTGTTATGTCATAATTGCTACATTATTTTAGTTTCAGTTTTTTTATGTACATCAGCTTATGCATAAAGATTCAGACATCTAAAAGTGGCCAGTGAGGGCTGCAATCAGTACTTCCTTTTTCACCTCTTTGTTTTTTTGCAGGTCCAGGCCCAGTTATCCCAGTCGCAAGCTCAACTGCAGCAGAATCAGAACCAGCTGACCCAGACTCAGAAAGAGCTTCAACAAGCCAAGACCCACACCCAGCAGGTAAGTAGCACTGGCAGGAACAAAACATCAGATGGAGATTTTTACTAACCAAAGGTAGTTTACCTGACAACACTCCCAATAATCAATTCACCACATTTATAAATTACAGGTACAGAACCAGCTAAAATTGGCTCAGTCTCAAGCTCAGGCCCGTCAGAATCAGATTCAACAGATCCAGCGGGAGCTCCAGCAGTCTAAAGAAGTCCACCAGCAGAATGTCACCAGTCAAAAAGAGCTTCAACAGAGCCACAACCAGGAAGTCAGCAATCTCAAGATTGCTCTGAGCCAAGCAGAGAGCAAAGTAAGAACAATTCTATGTCTGTTATTAATCCTGAGCATGTAATTTGACACCTTTTTATCGTGAGTAAAGAAGTGCAACAGCACACTGTTTTTTCAGAGTTGGCACCATTTTGGTTATTTAATCTTTGAGATTGTCTTTGCTTGCTTGTCCCTCTCTGCTCCTCACAGTGGTTTGAAGTAGGTGGGATGTCATTCAGAATGTGGTGACCAGTTGTTGGCTTGTTTGAATAGTATTAATCAATTTAAACTGCACCCACACAGACACAATGAAGCAGAGTTTGACTGTTATACAACATGAATGTAAAGATTTGTTGTGCTTTATACTTCTTTATTTCTTAGGAAAATGTAAATTTATAGATAATTTTAATATCAAGCTTTGAGGGTTTTTGGTGTAATTTTGAAATAGAAAACCAATGTACCCATGAATATTTTTGATCTTTCAAATTCTTGCTGTTGTATAGGAATTTTGGGAATTTTTTTGCACAGTATTGAAATTAATATAGCTGTGTTTGCCTCCAAACAGGTGACTGAGCTCCAAGGACAGCTAGACAGCCTGCAGAAGGTTGGAAAATCTTTCCACAGTGTTTAACATTACATGGAACATATAAGATTACATATTGTTTTTTAAATAATGGGAGAATACATTTGCAGGTTAATTTTAAATTTGTTTTCCTTCATTCTTCCCATCTTTTCCCATCCCTCTATCTGCCTCTCATTCTCTATTATTATTTCATTTTCCCCCTTTGTTCACATCACCTGTCTCATGCTCTTACTAACACGTGTCTACTGCACGTGATTGTTGCTGTGTCACAGACTGCTGCAGAGCATGAGGCATGCAACAAGCATCTACAGGAGAAGCTAACTGAAGCTAACCAGGCTAACGAAGCTAGTCAAGCAACACAGGCCAAGGGTTCCCAGTCCAGTGATGCTAACACTGCTGGTGATGTTAACCACGCACTACAAGAGGAGCTAGCAAAACTCAAACACGAGGTATTTAAACATTTCCTGATTGACTGGTATAATTTGAGTTATGAATAAAATAAAGGAACACTTTGAAAACACACTTTGAAGAAAAATCAAGCTGGATATTTATACTCATATGGACTGGGTGGTTTGATGGAAATTAAAAGTATCCACCTACAGAGGGATGAATTCAAAGATACTCTGAAAATCAAAGTGGAAAATTTATGCAGCAGGTCAGTCCATTTTACTGAAATTTCATTCCATCAACTTAAAATGGTACTCAGTACTTTGTTTGGCCCCCATGTGCTTGTATGTATTCCTGACAATGTCGGGACATGCTCCTAATGAGGCCACAGATGATGCCCAGGGGTATCTCCTCCCAGATCTTTGTCCAAGGCATCACTGAGCTCCTGGACAGCCTGAGGTGCAATCTGGCAGCATTGGATGGTCCAAAACATAATGTCTCATAGGTGTTCTATAGGATTTAGGTCAGGCGATTGTGGGGGTCAGTCAATGGTATCAATTCCTGCATCCACGAACTGCCGGCATACTCTCACCACATGAGACTGGGCAATGTTGTCACCAGGAGCAACCCAAGACCCACTGCACCAGTGTAGGGTCCAAGGATTTCATCCTGAAACCTAATGGAACTCAGGGTAAATGGTAAATGGTCTGCACTTATATAGCGCTTTTCTACCTAGCTGGTACTCAAAGCGCTTTACACTGCGTCGCATTCACCCATTCACACACACAAGCACACACATTCACACCTGCATCTTGAAGCTCCACGCATCCACGCATGTCCTGTGATTGGCAGTCAACTGCTCTACCTTATGAGCCACAGCCACCCCCAGGGTGCTGTTGTCTAGCCTGTAGAGGTCTGTGCGTCCCTCCATTGATATGCCTCCCTAGACCATCACTGACCCACCACCAAACCAGTCATGCTAAACGATGTAACAGGCAGCAGAACGTTCTCCATGCTTTCTCCTGACCTTTCATGTCTGTCACATGTGCTCAAGGTGAACCTGCTCTTATCTGTGAAAAGATGTTAGTGGCCTCCACCTGTAAAACCAATTCTGTTGTCGTGTTGTTAGGGGTGGCTGTGGCTCAATAGGTAGA
Source organism: Anabas testudineus (assembly GCF_900324465.2). Classification (NCBI taxonomy): domain Eukaryota; kingdom Metazoa; phylum Chordata; class Actinopteri; order Anabantiformes; family Anabantidae; genus Anabas; species Anabas testudineus. The sequence continues at coordinate 724,944 of NC_046626.1, forward strand.
ACAATTGTCTGCCAATCATAGGATTGGTTGTCCCCGGTGAGTCAGATCACACACTCTGCCATCAGTGTGTGTGAGAATGGGTGAATGAGACGCAGTGCTTTGAGTGCCAGTTAGGTAGAAAAGAGCTATATAACTGCAGAGCATTTACCATATGTCCCTCTAGTTCACCTGTTGTTCATTTCATTAACACTAAAGCAGCTGAAACTGAGTAGATTAATATGCCAGATGTTTACCTCACTTCATGCTAAACTCAGATTAAAAACCTTTTTTGAGCAGTGTATGAATGGTCCTTGTATAAAACCCTGTCGCACTCACATTATTACGGGGATTACTGTTACTTTTTGTATCTTATTTTTTAATTGCAAGCAAGTAATTGAGTCTGTTAACCAAGGTGGTGTGGTCAAATACTTGGCTCAATAAAGGAAATTACCTACAGAGTTTTTCATTTTTTCACCAGTTTGATAGTAGCAGTTACATAATGTCATATTGTTTTCTTACAGCTGTCTGAAACTAAAAATAGAGAAGAACAGCTTAAACAGCAGATGGCTGACAAAGAGGAGAAGACCAAGAAGGCCTTCTTTGGAGCCAAGACCAAAATCAACCTTCTAAACAGTCAGTTCCACATGCATAGATATGCGCGCACACACACACACACACACACACACACACACAACTAAGCAAAGAAGCTGCTCTGTTACATTTTTTTTCAAAAAGGTTAATTTGAATTTAATTACATGCCTGAACATTTGCCTTACAGGTGCCAAAGAGCAGCTCACTCTAGAGATAGAAGAGATGAAACAGAGTAAGGAGGAACTGGAGGTGAGGATGAATGCACTCAAATCTCAGTATGAAGGTCGACTTCTTCGGTTGGACAGAGAACTGAGAGATCTAAGAGGTGTACAAACACACACTGACTCCAGAGACGAACCACAGGACCAGAGTGGAGTGAAGGTACATGCATTATGCTGGTTGTAGAGATTACTTTGATGCTACTGATCATTGTCTTATGCTTCAGCCATATCTCTGTTATCTCATTGCAATATTACAAACCTGTATCTGTATTTAGGTGGGTGATCAGCCCAAATCAACAGAGCAGAGACAGATATCTTTGAAGAGTTCATCCCAAGACAGAGGAAGGTAACTAATGGATACACATGCACCCATGCACAAACACCACATATGAATAACGGTTTTCCATGAAACGTTTTGATATTTTATACATTTTATATTATTATTTTTTTTCTTATCCCATAACTTGCACTGGCTAGAAACAAAAACAACTATAATAATAACTTCACTGTTTCTCATCAGTTCGAGCATGTCAGAACCTCCCACTGCTAACATCCGCCCTACACCAAGTACTCCATCTCCTAGCAACAAGCCAAGCCCCTCAACTGGTAGCAAGTCGACTCCTCGTGCTAGCATCCGACCTATGGTTACTCCAGCAACTGTCCCCATCCCAACACCTACAGCCACTGTTATGCCGACCACACAGACTGACAGCCAAGAGGGTGAGAGAAGTACGGTTCAACTTGGTAGTGTATAGTTGACTGAGTTACTTTTAAAGATACTGAATATATTAGTAAAGTTTAGATAGTAGTTTAGCTGGTAGTTAAATCACATGGCTGATGTGTCAGAGGCTAATAATAGATTTCTCTCTGCAGTGCTGATGAGTACGGGAGCTTCCGTACACTCTACCAGCTCCAGCCTGGTGAATGCACCCACCTCCATATCTCAGCCAACCAGTACACAGACCACCGCATTTGTCCAGCCCACCCAGCAACAGGCAGCCAGTCAGGATGCAGGACCCAGTTTGGAGGCAGAGAGACCATCTACATCATCCTCTCTGATTGGAACAGGTAAACATATCCACAACCCACTAGTAGATACTATCACACTGTCAAAACATTTAAATGGTTAACAGATTAATTGGCCCTTGGTCTCCCACACGCTGACTGCAAATTCTGAATGATGGTGAAGGTGCTCATACAAAAGCTGGGCTGGGCTGTTTTTGCTGTTTGGACTAGACATCAGCTTTACATTGAAATGTTTTATCCTCTTTGTGTGTGTGTGTGTGTGTGTGTGTGTGTGTGTGTGTGTGTGTGTGTGTGTGTGTGTGTGTGTGTGTGTGTGTGTGTGTGTGTGTGTGTGTGTGTGTGTGTGTGTGTGTGTGTGTGTGTGTGTGTGGTGATTAAAAGCAGGTTCAAAACGAGGCAGGGAGAATGAGGAGCAGGAGGAGAGCAGACAAGAGAGTTCACACACACCACCGACCACTAAAAAACTACGTCTAAAACCAACTATAGCACTACAGGTAATATCAGAATGTTCCTGATTCAGTGTTTTAATTAGTGTAACACCTGGTTCAGACAAACCTATGTCCTGTATAGGTTTCATATAGAGAGGTGTTAAACATTTTTTCTCTCAGCATAATTCTACCCTGAAACTTTTAATATTTTCCTCAGGGGGCTTTTTTTATGTTGTTACCGACTATCACTTTTTACTCTTGTAATAAGAGTTGCGTGACTTTATGCATTTCAGTTGGAGGGTGAAGAGGAGATGGAAGGAGAGCTGAGGGACGAGGAAGAACGACAGGATTCACCAGATGACAGTCAGGTCAGTTAGTAATGAAAGTAAGAGGATGAGTAAAATAAAGTTGTGATTTTTACAGTTTTTTTTTTTCCATAATGTGCACTACAGAAATCAATGAGTGCAAATTACTACTGCCTTAACACCATCCACTGGTTTTAGAGTGTATCTTTGCTGTGTTTAGTTTAGACACTCTTGGGTGTCTATGCTCAGCACAAAGACTAATACACCTTTTCATTACTTAAATGATCCTTCAACCATTCTGTCTATAAACTTTGGAAAACATTTTTACCAGAACAAAGGCTGGTTTCCTTATCACTGACACTGGAATCACACATGCAAGGGTTCTCTTCCTGTTTAGCATGACACGGGGAATGTTTCCAGGTTTCATTTTTTGGGACCTTTTTTTTTTTTTTTTTTTTTTAAAGATGACATGAGATGCTATTCATAGTTCCCATTGTGCACCCAGGCACTGCACACAGCCCGGATAGCATTTTAAATGCAGGTGTGTTGAAAGTCTTCAGGTTTCATTTTCTCCTTGTTGACTCTTTGGTTCAGAAGGGAGGATAATGGTCCTTGATCAATGTAGTTGGTAATTTACTAGTTTAAAATGCTTAATAATAAGTTTAAATTTGGGGTATAGGCGCTTCCAGAGGTGTTCCCTGTCTTAGCTGAAGACAGCCAGGACATTGACGAAGAAGGTGCATCCCAGTCGGTCCCCTGTGATCAGATGTCCTCTCAGGACTCCATAGTCCGAGACGTTATTGTGATCGACACAGACAGTGAGAGCCGTGAGAGCAAAGAGGGGGAGGGGAAGCAGGAGGATGAAGAGGAAGAGGAAGAAGAAGAAGAGGAAGAGGAAGAGGAGGTGCTACTCTTTTTATTAACCTGCTAAAGTGTTTTGAGCTGCCGCCTGGAGTAAATAATGTATCTGTTTCCACCTCAGTATAAGGAGGAAGAGGATGATGAAGATGAAGACGATGCTGGTGAAGGCGGAATAAGGGGAGGAGAGCAGAGTAATGAGGAAAGCGTGGAAGCAGAGAGAGAGGAGGACCCGTCAGGAACTACCAACACTGGGGAGAATGTGTCTGGAGCATCTTCAGACTCTCAGCGTCCCTCTGAGGCGTCACACAGCGGTGAGTTGTCCCCCCCGCCCCCACACATACACACCTGTAGTTTGTAGTTTGTGTCTCGTCATTCTGAAGCTTCTGAAAGCTCATATAGTGTCGCTCCTTTCTTTTAGGCAAAGGCAGCAGTAGCAGCACATCTGAGCCTGAGTCCACTAGAGAGCATTCACACCTGCCCCCAACTTCCATCTCCTCATCCTCTTTGGGACCCTCCCCCTCTTCTTCCCTTACACCCCGCCTTCCCCACCTCCGTCGACCCACACACCCCCTCCCACCACGGCTCTATATCCAACCTCCACCTCAAGAACTGGGCCCCCCTCACATACAGGTACACACACGTTGCATGTGTCATGTATCACAGTAAAATCATAGTTTAACTATTTGGAACAGTTCAATCAAGTTAATTGAGAGAAAAAAAGGATAAAAGAAAAAAAAAAACAGTTTTAGTCTAAGTCACTGCTTTGAAGATGCCGAAATGAGACTTGACCTTGAAATGAGAGTAGAATCCTCTGACAATGATGAGGTTTGTTTATTCATCAGAGACAGTCGTCCCAGTTGCGCAGACCATCAGTAGGACGCGGACTTCAGCTGACCCCCGGAATAGGCAGCACGGTAAAACACGGCTCAGTCGTGTTACTCAGATGTCTGTGAAATGCATTGTTGGTCTAAATTTGTTCACGTCTTACAAGCAAAATGTAAACAGTCAAGCTGAGAGTGTGTTTATGTGTTACAGCAACATTTTTTTGATGATGACGACAGAATGGTTCCTAGCACTCCCACTCTGGTTGTTCCACACCGCAATGATGGCTTCGCTGAGGCTATACAGTAAGACGTTTTAGTCAATTGATAAAGCATAGTAAAATACATGGAAATACACCCAGCACATTGAGTCTAGAATATCTAGAATATTCATTTTCTTAGCAGAAAAAGACAAGAAAAGAGGAACCAAAGATGTGAACATTTTGTGAACAGTCTTTTACATTATGCCTTGTAAGTTCACACAAGTATCTTGTACTTGTGAAGAACAATTTTCTCCTGATCAGTGATGCAGCACTCTTACATTTTTTTAATGCTTGAAAAGACTTATCAATGGCTTGATGAATGAAAAGAATGAAAATCTGTCCCTTGCATTTTAGAAAAAGTCTGAAGTTTGTTGTGTTTGTATGGACAGTCTGAACAATGCCAACTTGACTTGGAATGGTGTTGAGATTAATCCTGGATGGATGCTTCACCACACCTCATGTTACCTTTTATGTTTGTCTTTCATCTCCTCAGTTCTCCTCAGGTAGCAGGTCTGTCTACTAGGTTTAGGTTTGGGCCTCCAGAAGACCTTCTTGCTCAGACATCAGCCTCGCACTCTGACTTGGGGCAGCTGGCGTCTCAAGGAGGTACCACACACACAGACATACAGTAAACCTTGAGCTACAGTAATCTCAGCGGTTTTGTTTGACATTTAATTGTATATTGTAGGTCTTGGGATGTATGAGTCTCCCCTGTTTCTGGCTGCTCATGATGAAGATGGAGGAGGGAGGAGTGTCCCCACTACCCCTCTACAGGTGGCTGCACCAGGTAAGACACACACACACACACTCCTCTTTGAACTGTAAATGCTACATCACAGACCCTCACTTTCGGTCTCCGTCAGTGACAGTCTTCACAGAGTCTGTGCCCTCAGACAGTGGTGACAACATGGCCTCCCAGTCTGTTCCCATGGTAACTGCTTCCACTGGCATGGCTGCTGCTGCAGATGACGGAGATGAGGTCTTCATGGAGCAGGAAAGAGAGGGGTGAGCTACTTATGACCAGTCAGGTTAAAGCTGTCTGCACAAATTATTCAGATAATGTCATTCAGGGTTTCCATGTGTCCTGGAAAAGCTGAAATCCTTTAGACCATTTAGTCCGAAAGAAGCAAAGGTGTGGCAGTGAGAGTGTGGCTTGTGAAATTAAATGACTTGCACATCCTTCTCACAACAATTTAGTGGATTTGTAGTGAAACAATGTGTTGAATTGACATTGTTCAGAATTATAATGGTTTTTATGATGGACCCTCATGTGACCTTGTCTTTTCTGCAGCGCTGGTACTGAGTCTTCTCTGGAGAGCCATACAGACATGGAATCACAGCAGAGTGACGATGCATCACTACCATCTACCAGCCAAGATCCTGGTAATTTATTCTGTTCACTTGCTGTAAATTAAAAGCTTAATTTTCAGATGAACTCCACCAAATGATTATTGTCACTATGAATTTCTCTGCTGGCGTTATAAAGCCAAAAAACTTTGTCTTCATATACAGAGACAAAAAAGTGAAATGATAAAATGCAAACAGTCGGACCGGGACGAACAGGATAGTGTCAGACCCAAAGAAGATTAACATCTGCTCAACTCATTTTCCATCTCTCCGAACTGGGCCTAGACTTGTCTTCTCACCAATCACTTACATGCTGCACAGTTACGACATGGTTACTATGTCTGTGTTTGTCTCCTGTCCCCTCAACCCAGAAACGAATGGGAACTTTAGGCAACAACATCTGGCTTTGCTGTGTTGTTTTCATCATTTAAGTGAACTAGTTCAACTCCTTACTCTTACCCTGCCTTTGTCTTGTACTTTGTACCTCACTTGTAAGTTGCTTTGGATAAATCATCTGCTGAATGACTAAATGTAAATGTATTTCTTTCATCTGAAGTCTAAAATAGTAAAACCACATCCTGTTGAACAAACATCAGTGCCTATCTGGACAACTGGCCTTTCATTAGGAGACTCTCTTTTAAGTTTGACATCCTGTCTGTTCTGCGTCTCTGTTCCTAGACACCAGCAGTGTATCTCAGCGCCACATAGTGACCAGTCAGCCTCTGATCAGTAGCCTGTCAGGCAGAGGAGCCAAAGGAGGGAGGGGGGAGACCAGGACGCCACTCAGCCACAGAGGTAACAATGTAAAACTGTCCCTGCTAAGATGGTGTAGCCTCCACGTAATAATGTGACACTGACACGTACAATTACACAGTGACTCAGAGCGTATGATGAAGTTGATTTATTTGAGTGCGACAAGCAAAGCAGCATTACAGAAATAACTCGAATCATGTCATTGTTTCTTCTAAAAAGAAAAAGGAAATAAAAATGTTGTTTTCTAGGAACTTTTTCCCGAGGCGGAAGAGGAGGAGCCATGAGTAGAGGGGGCATCCCATAATGACAATGTCAGCAGGGGCAACACAGTCTTGTCCAAAAACAAAGGAAGAGACAACACTTAATTTCTGGATGGTTTTTTGTTTTTGTCCAATCAAATAAAATTTAGGCTAATGCACAGCAGAGATGATGACAGCTTCGTATGTGCGTGTCCCTGACACCCGTTACATTGATGTTGAAATGCAGCGAGTTTTTAACTTGTTTTGTAATTTCACGAGAGCAGTTCTGTAATTTTGTTAGTTTCTTCATTTTGTTCTGTTAATACGCCTGTTTTTATAATAAAGTCATATGAGTAGCAGTGATACTCAAACAAGAATGTGACATTTTCACTGTAGCCTGTTTCCATATTGTGATATAATAAAACATTTTAATAAGAGATTGTTGTTTCATAGACTAAATGAATAGAAAAACAACAGTGTCGCACTGAAACTGAAGAGATTTATTAGAGCTGTAACATCATAGGTGATACTGAGCTGTCTGAATTTCAGATTGTCACAAAGGGAATTCTGCCCACTGTAGAAGGGTACCAGGTGGGACTGTTTTGTAGTAATTTGCAATGAAAATACATCTGGACATAATTCGAAATGTGTCCGTTAAAAATAGTACATCGCTACTTTTGATTCAGTGGACGTCTGCTGAATAAAATGTGTTGTGCTGAAGCCGAAAACGGAACAGTGCTTTTACTGTATCTCCTGTTCAGGGACAGCGCAGCCACCCTCTGATGGAGTTAGGAGGGAGAAGGTTGGTGTCCCTGGGCGGCCATGTTGGCTGTGCTGGTTGCCATGGCAGCAGGGCTGAGAGTGGTTAAAGGCGCAAGCAGTGAAGTTGGGTCAGGTTTAGCTGGTGCTGGCCAGCTGTCTACAATGTGGACACTGAAGAAGAGAGCTGCAGAAAAAAGGATAAGCTGCTGTAATCAAACTCCTGACAGTAGATATGGGGACTGGGAGAGCACATTACCCTTTTTCTGCATTTGGAGGCAGCCTCAATAAATGAAATAACAGCATTTTGTATTTACTCAGGTTATTTATGCATAACAGTCAAATTTATTTAATCAGATCTGAATCATTTGTGTGACAAATATGAAAAAAAGTGTATTGTAAGAGTTTCTTACGTCCAGAGAAGACAAAGTGGTGGTATCTGTCAGTCCTCTGGGGGCTGGGCATGGACAGGGCAGAGGTGACTGGGGTGGGCAATCCCTGCAGAGACACTCTGATGTTGATCTCTCCACTTAAAACGTCTGGATGTGAGAAATAAAATTAGGGAGTGGTTTCTAGACATTTGGGGATTAATGCTTTGTTGCTGTCATCCAGTGGCCACAGTCAGTCACTGGATGTCAGTAACAGATAGTGTCGTAGGGCAATTAACCTAGTTTACCACAAGTAATTAAAGCAGGGGCAAAGAACCAGCCTCAACGCAGAGAGTATCAAAGATCTCTGGAGGCAAGAAATCCAGTTTGCTGAATGTCTGCCTGCTGTTCCACTTAGTGACATGGCTACAGGATCAGTTCCATTAGTGAGGTTACTGACCTGCTTGGCGAACCAGCCGTGTCTTCAAGGAGCTCCTGGGTTTAACACTGCATGATGGAGTACTTCCTGGTGAGAAGGCAAACCTCTGAATGAGGTCTCCTAGACAATGGACAAGGACAGCTCCGGTTAGTCATACATTGATTTATTTCTATGACCCCTGACTTTTCTGGGACTGTCTGTCTTCCTCACCATTCTTAAAGAAGTACACAGTCTCAAGTGTGCTCCTGGTGGCTGGTACTGCCAGGGCAGCACTGATGGTTCCTGTCAGACCTGGGAATTCAAAGGCCAGAGGTTTGGGAAAGCCTGGCTCTACAACCATGTTCCCATCTAAACGCCAGTACTGGTCTCCCTGGACGGGTGGATGAGGCGGAGAGGTGAGAAAATTAAAGTTGAGGGAAGTTTTTGTCAGCATATAAAATGACATGACAGAGCATGGGACTAGTTGTTCTGACAGGATGACTCCTCAGTGCAGTGTGGCCTCCATAATCATAGATGATGCTAAAGTTTGAATCATATAAACTTGTTCTAACTGTAAATTGTCCCAAAGTGAACATTTACACTTTGGCACAATTAACATATGAAGCAGCATGTAAGCAGCTGTAGCTGCTATTTGTTGTGGCTGTGATAGGAGCAGTCGTACTAGTATGTGCTATTGATAGTAATATAAATCATTCTTTTTTTTTGGTCTGTGATTTTAAATCATTTTTCAAGATTGTGCCTGTTCAGTTGTCAAATATGGGAATTTTGTGCTTTTCTCTGGAAGTAGCTGTGGTACCACACATCTTCCATTTCGCTCACTCAGTAGTAGTAGTAGTAGTTTTTTGTAATATTTGTACCTTGATAATGTAGATGTTCCTGTGGCAGTTGCAGCGTGTGAAGACCGTATCAATGGGCCCAGAGATGCCCAGAGTGTCTGTGATCATCTGTGGACGACCAACAGAGCGACTGATGGGGTCCACAGACCAGAACAGCTCACCTGGAACACACACACACACACAGTTGATTTAGTTTGTACAGGGCAGGAAGACAAACATTAACATGTACAAATTACATATGTATATAATGTATATTAATGTGAATATACACATACACACATGCAGAAACAGTGTAACAGCATATTTTGTACATCCAGATAAGCTCACAATAACAAGTGCTACTGAACTCCAGAAACATTTTTATTCATCTACGCAGACATTCACAAACATACGCACACACACAAATGTGCAGTAAATACAATAATGACCTTTAAAAATCAGGATGGTTCCATTGTGGAGAGCTGTCAGTCCATTGATGGGAGAATCACTGCATAAGTTGGCATCAGCAAGGAGACCTACACACACATGCGCACATGAAAGGTTGTTCGAATTTTCAGGACTCCAACTTTCTAGAGGAAGAGCAGATCAATGCAAATGACTGAAATGTACGTTGCCTACCTGTGTCTAGTCCTTCAGAGCCTCCTTCCGCCACAGAGAGCCCCAAGGCTTGGGCTACATCCTGCAGAGTGCTTGGTTGAGGCCTGGGACCTATTAGACCACTGACACCTAGGAATTTCCATCACATAATAATATTTTTAAGCAATTTTTTAGCTCAATACATAAAAAAATATTCATTATTTTAAATATTATCATTGTGATGAAAACTCTTACCAATCATATGAATTCAGCTTTGTTTAACTAACCTTGACTTGACCCATATAGAGATGCCCCACCAGGTGACGGTATCATGTGGGCAGTCATTGTTCCACCTGCAGCTCCAGGACCAGACGGGTTCACATGAGCACTGCTGCCTGGGACTTGAGCACTGTAGCTGGGCAGGGAAGAGCCAGGTGCTGAGGAGTCTGAAGCTCTGTCAGGAGAAGAAGGGAGGGACACTGGCAGAAGACCGACAGAGGCATCACTGACACCTACAGGAAGATGCATGGAGGATAATTGATCATCTCCCGATTCTGAGCAATGTGATGTGTTTTTTATGTCATTAAATTAATAATGTAATATTATAAAGGAACAGGAAGAAAGAAGGAAATACAAAATCATACCATGTTGCAGCTGATTGGTTGATAGGGCAGGACGGGTGGGTCGAGAAGAGCTGGCAGTTAGTGGGCTGAGGTGACCTAACACACATTGACACGTATGAATATAAACTGTATCACAATGTAGAAAGACAACCTTTACACATTTACAGAGCCTTATTTCTCCTTTGGTTTTGGTACAGTGCATCAAGAACAAACTTTGATGTCATTTCAGTGGTTAAACGTCATATTTAATGTGACCTTTGGATCAGTAGACTAGAAAATAGCTTGACTGATTGATTCATTCAGCGTAAAAACATAATGACCTTTGCTAAAACGAAACAGTCTAGCCAGAAAAATTAGCAACACGTGGCAGGAGATACAGGAATTTGTCAGGTTTTGGAATAAAATAATAAGAAATTAACAACGCAGGTTCTGGTCATATCTCAGCTTGACTGCAATGTCTAACTGACCAGCTGCACCATCAAAGCCCTCCAGATGATCCAAAATGCAGCAGCATGTCTCATTTATGATCAGTAAAAAAGTTACGTTACACCACTCTTCAGATCTCTGGCTTCCTGCAGCTGCCTGTATCAGGTTCAAAGTCCTGACCCTTACCTACAGAGTGGTCAACTCAACAGCACTGGCTCACCCTCACTCCCTCATTCAGGTCTACAATCACTCGCTGCGAGTGAACAACACCTCACCTCAGAAGATCCCAACTGTTCATCTCTGTGGTTCCATGATGGTGGAACGACTTGCCCACCTCTGCACGCTCAGCTGCCTCACTCTCCATTTTCAAAAACTTGCTGAAAACAGAACTCTTCCAAATCTTTCTCTGCACTTCAAACCCTAAAAGAATCTTGCACTTATACCCCATGAAACTGAACCAGCTCTTTGTAGAGAACTTAACTTTGAAGTTTGTCTCCTCGTCCTCAGACATTTGCTTGCTCTGTTCCTCACTTGTAAGTCGCTTTGGATAAAAGCGTCTGTTAAATAACTAAATGTAAATGTAAATATAACAGGAAAGAGAATTTCTGCATTACCTGTTTATTAATGCAGTACCCACATTAGCCAATCAGCATGCACTCACCCAGAAATGTCTGCTACCATGTAGATACTGTAGATCTTACCTGTGTACCATTCCTCACTCTCACTGTTGGACCTTTTCTTGCTTGTCTGTGATTTGCGGTGACCTGATGGAGAAGGAGAAAGAAGTCATGCAAAAAGAAAAAAGAGGAACACAAAAGGCTGGGATGAGTTTCGAGACAGAGTTGCAGCATGTTTCAAGCCTGCACACAGTGTAAAGCTCTGTGTTCTTGAACAGACCTACCTGTACTGGCAGGTTTAGTCAGAGACAGGTTATAGATCTGAGGAGGTCGAGGCAGTGGCCACAAATTCTAGTGAAAACGGAAATTGCTGCTAAAGGGACGTTCTGCTGCTAACCTGAAAAAGAGGTCCTCACATGCTGGAAGGTCCTGGGTCGTGAGACTGACACTCTGGCATCTGTGGACACAGAGACAATCAGCATGTAATCAGAGCAGTGGTCATTCAGGCTCCCGTGTGTCCCACACTACGCTGCCTGTGCTGCAGTGTGGCCGCGCTAGTCGACCCTTACCGCACTGCAGCTGGTAGTCATGGCAACAGGTGTTGTAGTGGATACACTGAGGGTCACAGTCACATGGCTGACCACGACTGAACGTCTCACCACAGCGACCCAGACAGGACTGAGCTGAGGAGAGCACATAGGAGCTGGTGATACAGGCAGCCTCACACAGATGAATCAGTAAACCGGACTGTGAGCCGTCTCACCTGTGGTGCAGGTACTTTCAAAGTCTTGGCAGCACTCATTATGTGGCAGGCAGCTGAAGTCACAGGTACACTGCTGTCCTCTGGTGTATACCTCACCACAACGACCAACACAGCTGCCTTAGGTTTCCAGATAATATACAAGCCCCAGTGAGGGATCATAGGTGATTTAAAATACATCAAAAACATTTCGAAGGTCAAGTCAACATGTCCTACCTGGTCCAGCAGCAGCAGAGGTCACAGCAAGACCAAGCAAGAGCAGCCACATCTTCATCCTCATCTTTGTAGCTGTGCCACACAGAGAGCGAGCGATTCAGTAGTAATCTTCTCAGCGTGTGTCAGCTCTCCTGTTCTTCAGGCTGTTGGTTTAAAAATGGGAGACAAAGGCACCGAGACTTTTAAATCCCAGTACACACACTCACACTACACCCCAACACTACTTAAATGCTGCCAGGACGTAATTAACCGTCCTACACTCGTAATAAATGAACTCCTACACACAGTATCCCCTTTCAAGACAAGAGAGGGAAATACCTAATAACATCAGACCCCAGTTCTTTTTCAGTGGGCAGTTCTCTTTGTACACAAAGCTTCTACTTTCTTCAATGTTTGTACATTTTTCTAAGTCTTGAAGTTATCATCATAATACTTGTGAGCTCTGTGATTCTGTCCCTCCACCTGATGCCTTTTGACATGATCTTTGGCAGCCAACTGCAGGAATAGTGAGCTACAGTCTGCCAAAACTGATGTCATGTGGTTTTGAATATTTCTGTTCAGTCATAAAAAGTGTCTACTTGTGGGTGACTTCCACCTTTCACAGGGAGACAATGAAGAAAAAAGGCGCCAAATTGAAGTGAATAGAAGGGATCAACATGGTGAAAGTTTTAGTTTAATGAGGATATGCATACACACACACACACACACACACACACACACACACATATATATATATATATATATATATATATATATACCAAGAGAGCAATGAACAGTAACAGGGAAAATGGCCACAGAGCTTAATTAAGTTACGTTGACTAATCTGAGAAGGGACTTTAAAAAAAAAAAAACTCTTATTAAACTCATTTCAAGTTAAAGATTCAAGTTGAATAAGTCAGAATAACTTTAAGAATAACATACATATTCAAATGAAGTTAACAATAAAAGTTGATCTAAATACTAATACTCACTGTTTAAAGTGCTGTTGTCATGGAGATACCTCAGTTGGCAGTTGAGTGGTAAGTACATCAATAATGCTCTGTTAGTCAGTGTTATATGATGAACACATATTGTATGTATTATATTATATTGTATTGTATTACCACACCACACCACACCTTCAATTCAATTCAGTTTTATTTGTATAGCACCAAATCACAACAGAAGGTTTAAGAAAATATTTATACAAAAAATGATATAGAAAACCCAACAATCCCATCTGAGCAAAGCTTTAGGCAACAGTGGAGAGGAAAAACTCACTTTAGAGGAAGAAACCTCCAGCAGAACCAGGCTCATAGTGGGCGGCCATCTGCCTCGACCGGTTGGGGTGAGTGGAAAGAGGAGAGAGAAAAGAACAGCAGGCAATAAAGACAACAACAAGCAGCAAGAACATTGGGAGGTATCTAACTTGTCTGGATTTTCAGGATGAGGACTTAGCCATATGTCACGTATAAGATGGTTATTAGAACTAAAACACATCTCATCATATAAACCAATGTGCTATGAAGATATACAGTGGGAAAAATGAAGTTTGATATGAAGTATATTAAAAATAGTAAAAAGCAGCTTGACATCTGTTTTGAATCAGCTCATTGACCCTCTAACAGGTCATCTGGTAGAGAGTCACTGCAACACACCAAACACACCCACTCTGTTCCCATTCTCTATCCGGTCATCGCTCACTGCATATGTGTGTGTGCGTGTGTGTTAGTAGAGCTGTCAATTACGTCCACTGGTCTCTTTAATGAGCCCTAAGGGAAGAGTGTGGTCACAGTGAGGTAGCGTGATTGGTCAGACGCTCAGATTAAAGCAGCTTGTAAAACTTTATTAGCGCCCCACATTGTGGCCATGGACAGACAGAGTAGTAGACAGAAGAGTCCCACTCAGTAGGTGTTGAGAAACAGGAGGCCAGACAGACATTATGAAACATGTCTTTAATTGGTGTCAGAAACAGAAAGCAGAATACATCTTCATTGAATTAGCAGTTAATTGTCAGTTTGGGCCTTTAGTGCAGCCAGCTATGAAGTCCGCCATGTGTGTGTTTCTCTGTGGAGCTGCCAGCTGACAGGATGTTTGTAGATCCTCGTTTACTGCTTTCTTCACTTGACACTTGGAACGACTCTTTTATGGGACCGTGGGCTACTGACCAGTTTCTCCTCACATGACATCATTCTCCTGGTATCTTGCCCTCACTGCCTTCTCGTTAAAAACCCACTGTTTTCCTACTGGGTAAAGAATGTTCTCCTTTTGTTTTATTTAGTGTGGTTAGTTAATATGAATATTTTAGAAGCTCGCATAATAAATATTACAAAAACAAGTGACAGGAAGGGAAAACACTTGATTTTCCATCCCTGTGTGTCTCATACTACTGAGCAGTGAAAGAATAAACACTCAGATTTACTTCTAAATACCACATTGTAGAAATACTTCAATACAAACGAAAGACACTGGTCTGTACACCTTGCTTTGAAAATGTAAAAGTACAAAGGTACTTGCATCAAAACGTAAGGATTAAAAATAATGCAGAACATAATGAAATCTTTGGGTTATTACTTATAGTTTCATCTTAAACTGAAAAGTTTGGGTTATATTTGGGACCCAACATAGGTTTGTGGCAGCACTTTAAAATACAGCATGTTATAAAGTTTGATAAAACCTTTGCAGTGGTGACATCATACATCCAGATATGGGGGGTATAGCCTAATATTTAGTCACGTCACATAGTTTAATGTGACACCGGTGTTCTGAGGAGTTGTGCTGCACTTCTGTTTTCTTATACAAGCGACTCACTTACTGACGAACAATGAGAAGTTCTGGTCCAAACAATGTGGTGATAAAGCTTTATAGTCACATGGCACATGTCAATCAGCAAGTGTTGCCTTTCTATTTTACTACATTTTAGCTGCCTGCAAAAATGATGATGATGATCATTGGATATTAAATGTTCTACAGCTTGATGAGTCATTAATAATCTCATGTTTATGGTTAGAATAGTCACAACTAAACTAAGATGCTACTATCCAAGGTCCAAAATAAGGTCAACACTTGAAAAAGAAATATCTCTCTGATAACAGTATAATAGAGACGGTGTTAGCAGATGAATGGATGAATAGACTCCCTACAAATGTTCTACTCATTCTTTTAATCCTACTTTGATAGATTTTTCCAACACTGACGGACATCAATCCTCACTCTATTTAAAATCCAGAATTGATTTTTGGTTGATCTTTCATCCTCCATCAAGCCACAAAATAAACCCCCTCTATACTTACTGATCATTGTCAATGCCTCTTAAATAATGACAAATTCTGTGACGGTGTATCACTAATTATATTACAAACTGATATTTGAATGACAAAATGAGATTCCTATGTTTAAAACCTAAGATAGATTCCAGCTACCTCAAAAATATACTAGTTAAAAATAAATAAAAATAAAATATAGTTATAGGGTTTTGTTATATTATCCAATCCTTATACAAGAACACAGTTCAGTGCACCTGTCTTATTAAACTTCACACAGATCTGAATGCGAAGTGTAAAAGTGTGAAGCAAGGTCCCAACCAGCAGATGAATCAGTCCGCTCATTGACAAAACCACAGTTTTCCTCAAAAACCTAGACCAAATTCCCAAAGCACTAAATTACATAAACATATTCTCTAAAGCTTTCGGTTTAAAACGTTCAAAATTGTTCTGCAAATGCGAATTGATGAGTCTGCATGACTGGATGAGCATTAACCAACTGCAACCCGGAACCAAAGAGTCTTTCGTACATTTCTGACCGGACGGTTTAAAAGACGAACCAAACATGACAGCGCTCACATGTCCGCTGGTCTGATTTAGCTTTTTAAAACAGCATATTCTGTTTTGTTGTGCTCAGATTGACTTTAAGAAGTTCAGCCTCTGTAGAACAGGTTTCACTGGAAGAGCTAAAACCACTGACAGTGACAGCGACAGCGAAGCTAACGAGGTGAGCTAACTTTGCTGTGGTTGTGAGTTATAACTGAGCCAGGTTCACAAGTGTTGGAAAAGCTTTAACTAACTTTAAATATGTTTATTAGGGCATGACATGTAACATTGAGCACAATAACACATCATACTTTTCTTGAATTTAATAATGATGCATTTTTTATTTCAATTACACAAACTGCATAAATGTAATACACAGACAACAGAAGTGAAGTCCAGAAGCTCCCGTCCTAAGAATGAAAAGTAGTTTGTAGAGGAAAAGACAGCACCAATGCAATCTAATAAAATAAATGTTTTATTGGTATTGTCTGTATTTCCAAATAGCCATGTCTTGATACTCAGTTGTATACAGTTGCAAGAAAAAGTATGTGAACCCTTTTGTGGAGTTTTGCATAATAATTTTGTGTAATAATAGTACACCAATATTATATGTTTACATGTTGTTATTGAACATAACATGTAAACATTCACAGTGCAGGGTGGAAAAAGTATGTGAACCTTTGGACTTAATAACTGGTTGACCTGTCTTTGGCAGCAATAACCTCAACCAAACGTTTCCTGTAGTTGCAGATCAGACCTGCACAACGATCTGGAGTAATTTTGGACCACTCCTCTTCACAAAACTGTTTCAGTGTAGTAATATTCTTGGGATGTCTGGTTTGAATCACTCTCTTAAGGTCATGTCACAGCATTTTAATCAGGTTGAGGTCAGGACTCTGACTGGGCCACTCCAGAAGGTGTATTTTGTTGCGTTGAAGCTATTCTTTTGTTGAATTACTTGTATGCTTTGGATCATTGTCCTGTTGCATCACCCATCCTCTGTGGAGCTTCAGTTTTCGGACAGATGGTCTCACGTTTTCCTGCAAAATGTCTTGATAAACTCTGGAATTCATTTTCCATCAATGACAACAATTCGTCCAGGCCCTGAGGCAGCAAAGCAGCCCCAAACCATGATGCTCCCTCTGCCAGGTTGAACAGTGGGGATGAGGTTTTGATGTTGGTGTGCTGTGCCTTTTTTTCTCCACACATAGTGTTGTGTGTTTTTTCATCTGTCCACAGAATATTTTGCCAGTCGTGCACTGTTGCTACGCATAGGGAGAGTAGCAACAGTGCTGAACTTTCTCCATTTGTAGAC